>NC_053500.1:140654533-140722033 GCF_905171775.1 Rana temporaria | reverse complement strand
AAGAACCTGCATGCCATGACCTGGAGACACGAGAACCTTCATATCAAGACGTGGAGACACGAAAACCTTCCTGCCAAGACCTGGAGACATGGGAGCATCCACAGAATTTTTTTAAATTAGTTGTGTCTCTACGTCTTGGCTTTTAGGTGGCGTTAATTTTCACTTGATCTTATAAGTTTCCAGTGTATGTCTATGTAACCAGAACAGAGTGGTTCCACAACCTTCTCGTCTCCCGTTATATTTTTGGACAAGGTTCCATTTGTGATTGGGTTAAGGTGTTTGGATACACATGTTGGGGTATTTTCTTGACGATCACTGGAACTGAAGCAGCGGCTCGGAGAAGTTACTAGTGGTCTTCTACATTACAGAACAAGTCCCGTATCCCATGACCTGGATAAATGGTAACCTTGACAGACTCGGAGTTCATTTTTGCCTGATCCTTTAAGTCATCCAATGATTCTAAGCGATGTTTGACCCTACCTTGCTGCTTGCTGCTAAGCCCAGCGACACAATGGGATTAATTGTCTGAGTGTAAACAGCGTGGTGACACATATTCCCTGTATCTAAGCAATCCTTCAGCAACATTACCCTTCAGCACAATGGATCTCTTGAGCGGCGCAGTCAAGGACCGATAAACATTCTTTGTCGCGCTCATCCGGCACTTTGATCTCATCCGACACCTGTCACTACCACCTGTCTTCCATGACTGCTCCATTCGGAGACAAGGCCAAAAATACCGTCTGTAGAACTTGGGTTTGGTGCTCCTCTCTGATTCAGTTTGCATAAAATCCATTGAACCTCCTCACCTCAATTTGCAAGCTTCACTGGCCCCTTGTGTTCTCCAGAATCCGAGGACAATCACAGCAGAGTCATGGGAGGTTTGTAGCTGGATAAACGTCTACTGAAGCCAAAAAGGAAGATGGGAATCTGATGGGACTTTTAAGGGTCAAATACTGTTGATGCTATCACAGGGGCGGAATGGGGCCCCCGGGCAATAGGAGATTATGGGGCCCTCAGGCAATAGGAGATTATAGGGCCCCCAGGCAATAGGCGATTATGGGGCCCCCGGGCAATAGGAGATTATGGGGCCCCCAGACAATAGGAGATTAGGGGGCCCCCAGGCAATAGGAGATTATGGGGCTCCCAGGCAATAGGAGATTATGGGGCCCCCAAGCAATGGGAGATTAGGGGGCCCCCAGGCAATGGGAGATTAGGGGGCCCCCAGGCAATAGAAGATCATGGGACCCCCGGGCAATAGGAGATTATGGGGCCCCCAGGCAATAGAAGATTATGGGGCCCCCGGGCAATAGGAGATTATGGGGCCCCCAGGCAATAGGAGATCATGGGGCCCCCGGTCAATAGGAGATTATGGGGCCCACAGGCAATAGGAGATTATGGGGCTCCCAGGCAATAGGAGATTAGGGGGCCCCCAGGCAATAGGAGATTATGGGGCCCACAGGCAATAGGAGATTAGGGGACCCCAGGCAATGGGAGATTAGGGGGCCAACGGGCAATAGGAGATTATGGGGCCCCCAGGCAATAGGGGATTAGGGGGCCCCCAGGCAATAGGAGATTAGGGGGCCCTCAGGCAATGGGAGATTATGGGGCCACACAGTATACACACACATACACTATACATACACAGTATACAGACACACAATATATACACACAGAATACACATAAACACACTGAAAAGGTACTGGAGAGGCGGGGCAGCTATAATCTTGGGATTTTTTTTAAAAACACAGATATTTGCGTACTGTCCCTGGTTTTACTAAGGCTGGCAACCCTGATGGGGCCCCCTAGTGGCATGGGGCCCTCGGGCACTGCCCCAGTGCCCGGATGGTCAGTCCGCCTCAGGACGCTATATAAATCCTGTATAATAATAATAATAATAATAATAATAATAACTGTTACAATGTATTTAAAAAACTTAAAAAAAACTATACTTGTAACCTAATGTTAACCCCTAACACTAATATCAACCCCTAACCCCATATCCTTATTTTAACTCCTAACCCTAAACCTAATATTATTCCCCAACCCTAACCTCTAACCCTAGTCCTAATACTAACCCCCAACCCTAACCCCTAATGCTAACACTAACGTTAACCCCTAATCCTAATATTAACTCCTAATACTAAGATTAACCCCTAATCCTAGCCCATAAAACTAACACTAATATTAACCCCTAAACCTAATATTAACCCCCAACCCTAACACTAATATTGACCCCCTAACCCTAATCTGAATAAAACCCCTAACCCTAATAGTAATCCCTAATCCTAACCCCTACCTCTAACACTAACATTAACCCCAACCCTAATAATAACCCCTAGCCCTTATCCTATTATTAACTCCTAACCCTAATCGCTAACACTGACACTAATATTACACCTAACCCTAATAGTAACCCCTAACCCCAATATTAACCCCTAACCTTAATATTAACCTCTAGCCCTAACCCTAATATTAACCCCTAACCGCTAACATTGACACTAATATTACTCCTAACCCTAATCCTAACCTTAATATTAACCCCCTAACTCTAATATTACCCCTAGCCCTAATATTAACCCCTAACCCCAATATTAACACCTAACCCCAATATTAACCTCTAGCCCTAACCCTAATATTAACCCTTAACCCTAACTGCTAACACTGACACTAATATTACACCTAACCCTAATATTAACCCCCTGACTCTAATATTAACCCCTAACCCTAATATTAACCTTTAGCCCTAACCCTAATATTAACCCTAACCCTAACTGCTAACACTGACACTAATATTACACCTAACCCTAATCCTAACCCTAATATTAACCCCCTAACTCTAATATTACCCCTAGCCCTAATATTAACCCCTAAGCCCAATATTAACACCTAACCCTAATATTAACCTCTAGCCCTAACCCTAATATTAACACCTAACCCTAATATTAACCTCTAGCCCTAATATTAACCTCTAGCCCTAACCCTAATATTAACACCTAACCCTAATATTAACCTCTAGCCCTAATATTAACCTCTAGCCCTAACCCTAATATTAACCGCTAACAATGACACTAATATTACACCTAACCCTAATCCTAACCCTAATATTAACCCCCTAACTCTAATATTAACACTTAACCCTAATATTAATCTCTAGCCCTAACCCTAATATTAACACCTAACCCTAATATTAACCTCTAGCCCTAATATTAACCTCTAGCCCTAACCCTAATATTAACCGCTAACAATGACACTAATATTACACCTAACCCTAATCCTAACCCTAATATTAACCCCCTAACCCTAATATTAACACTTAACCCTAATATTAATCTCTAGCCCTAACCCTAATATTAACCCCTAACCCTAACCACTAACACTGACACTAATATTGCACCTAACCCTAATCCTAACTCTATTATTAACCCCCTAACTCTAATATTAAACCCTAGCCCTAACCTTAATATTAACCCCTAACACTAATATTAACACCTAACCCCAATATTAACGCCTAACCCTAATATTAACACCTAACCCTAATCCTAATATTAACCTCTAACTGCTAACACTGACACTAATATTACACCTAACCCTAATATTAACTCCTAACCCTAATCCTAAACCCTAACCTCTAACCTTAACCCCCAACCTAACAAAATAAAAATAAAAAATAAAATAAGTAATAAATAATAATAAATAAATTAGCCCCTAACCTTTAACCACTAGCCCATAACCCCTTACAAAAAAAGTAAACAAATAAATAAAAATACATAAAATTAAAAATATTAAATAAATAATAAATAAAAGCGGATGAAAAGGCAGAAAAACGTAGCAACAAGTGATGAAGCATATGCTATTTTTTGTTTCTCTATTGGCTATTAAAAAAACACCAAAGCTCAAGTCAAAAACTCTTTAAAAATGCCACAAACGGTCAAAAGCGCATATACAAGCGTTTAAAAAAAACGCCAGAAAAGACACTCAAAAACGTGACGCTCAGATTGGAATGCAGCCCAAGTATGGAAATAAATCCGCGGCAGAAGGGATTCAGAAAAATAAAAAAATAAAAGAAAATATGCCTTTTTTTTTAAACTGAAGTATTTTTAAAAGCGAAAAAGACGGTTTCAGTTTCAGCGAAAAATTCCCTGACGCCAACATTTTTATTTTCTCTGCAATATCCCTAATTGTAAGGTGTGTGGCCCTTTTTATTGTACGCCCGGCACCCATGAACTCTTTCCCAAAGTGATCAGCTGTATAAATAACTGATACAAGTAACAAGTAAACAAGTGACCCTATAGCGCCATCTTGTGGAGGACATGAGACGATGCGATTTTATTAATAGGCCACATAATTATCTTTGTGACATTTGAAGAGGAACTTCGACCACGCTGAGGCAGCGCCGGCTCATTAAATCCGCCTTTGAAATGTTTAGAAAAAAATGTAAAATAGCTTTTTTTTTTTTTACAAGTCGCCCTCCTGTCTTCACTTCCTTGGCTTTGAAGTTTATTCGATACCCTAGAGGGGAGGGATCAAGTGATGGGGGAGGGGGGATGTGTGTCAACAACATAAAAAATTTTAATGTGGCGACTTCATCAAGTATAATTTCCGATCTCCAACAACAAGATAAAATCTAAAGAGGGGGGTAGATTCAGGTATCTCTGCTTAAAGTTACGGCGGCGCAGCGTAGTGTAGTGTTTTTACGCTACGCCTCCGCAACTTACAGGAGCAAGTGCTGTATTCACAAAGCACTTGCCTCCTAGCTTACGGCGGCGTAGCGTAAATGGGGCCGGCGTAAGCGCGCCTAATTCAAATGAGGATGGGGGGGGCGTGTTTTATGTTAATGATTGGTGACCCGACGTGATTGGCATTTTTTACGAACGGCGCATGCGCCGTCCGTGTACATATCCCAGTGTGCATTGCTTCCAAGTACGGCGCAACGACGTATTGGTTTCGACGTGAACGTAATTTACGTCCATCCCTATTCGCGAACGACTTACGCAAACAACGTAAATAATTAAAATTTCGAAGCGGGAAGGACGTCCATACTTAACATTGGCTGCGCCTCCTAATAGCAGGAGCAGCCTTACGCCGGAAAAGCCTTAACGCAAACGACGTAAAAAACGAAGGCCGGGCGCACGTAAGTTTGTGAATCGGCGTAAGTATGCAATTTGCATACTCTACGCTGAAAACTACGGGAGCGCCACCTAGTGGCCACCGTAAGAATGCACCCTAGGATACGACGGCGTAAGAGACTTATGCCAGTCGGATCTTAGGCTACAGTCGGCGTATCTAGCTTTCTGAATACAGAAAGTAGATACGCCGGCGCAACTTAGCAATTACGCGGCGTATCTATGGATACGCCGGCGTAATTGCTCTCTGAATCTACCCCACTGTTTATTAGTCATGTGCAATTTGTTTTGTTCCGAATTCGTTTTTTTAACGAAGAAGAAGAAAGAAAAAAAAAAAAGGTTAATTCAGAAATATCCAAATTAACCTGTTTAAAGATTTTTTCTGAATATTCGAAAATTCGTAAATGAAAAATTAGAAAATCTGAAATAATAACTAACTGATAATAACGTAACTATTAAATGACAGGTATTGGAATTTCCTTTTCAAATTTGGCTGTTGGTGAATGTAACGAATACGAAAGTTACGAATCATCTGAAATAACGAATGCCGCATCTAAACGAGTGGAATGTAACAAATTAACCTCTTGACGACCGAGGACGTCCCTGGGACGTCCTCGGCTTTGTGCGGTGATATCTGAATGATGGGTGCAGCTACAGGCATCATTCAGATATCGCAGTTTTCGCCTGCCGATTCTCTGCACCATAAGAATGATCAAAGCGGCGATCCCGCCGCTTGATCGTTCTTATAGGCAGCGGGAGGGGACGTCCCCCCCTCCCGCCGCCATCCGGTGCTTCTCTGGGCTCTCCCGTGCCATCGGGGGCCCGGAGAGCGAATCGGTCGGCGCTGCTGGAAAGCATAGAGATGACTGGTGACCAGATCACCAGTCATCTCTATGATCGTCAGAGGCCCGGGCGCAACGTTATGACGTCACGCCCGGTACCCGGAAGTAAACAAAGTCGCAACCGCGGCTGTCGGCATGTGAACGGTGATTTTTTTTTCACCGATTTCATGCTTTTAAGCCTGGAGGAGAGATGTGGGGTCTTATTGACCCCGCCTCTCTCCATAAAGAGGACCTGTCACACTGATTCCTATTACAAGGGATGTTTACATTCCTTGTAATAGGAATAAAAGTGGTAAAAAAATAAATAAAAATTAAGTAAAATAAAAATAAAATAAAAAAAATTTTTTTTCAAAACGCCCCTGTCCCCGTTATCTCGCGCGCAGAAGCGAAAACGCATGCAGGTCCCGCCCACATATGTAAACGCTGTTCAAACCCCACATGTGAGGTATCGTTGCGTGTAACCTGTAAAAAATGTTAAAGCGTCACCTATGGAGATTTTTAAGTACTGAAGTTTGGCGCCATTCCATGAGTGTGCGCAATTTTAAAGCGTGACATGTTAGGTATATATTTACTCGGCGTAACATCATCTTTCACATTATACAAAAAAATTGGGCTAACTTTACTGTTTTGTTATTTTTTAATTCATTAAACCATTTCCCCCCCCCCCCCCCCCAAAAAAAAGGCGTTTGAAAAATTATTGAGCAAATACCGTGCGAGAAAAAAAGTTGCAATGACCGCCCTTTTATTCCCTAGGGTGTCTGCTAAAAAAATATATATAATGTTTGGGGGTTCTGATTAATTTTCTAGCAAAAAAAATTTGATTTTTACATGAAGGAGAGAAGTGACAAAATTGGTCCGGTGGACGAGTGGTTAATAAATAATAATAATAAAAATGTTTCATTATTATTATTATTATTATTATTATTATTATTATTATTATTATTATTTATTATTTATTATTAATTCATTCTGTTCCATTTGCTATTTTTAGATAATTCGTAACCTCCGGATATTTTTGTATTTATTACGTTCACTAACAGTTAAATTTGAAAGGAAATTCCAATACCTATAAGACCCCTTTAACACTGAGCTGCTCATAGCGTTTGCGGTAAAACTCAGCCATTTTTACCGCCGACGCTATAGGTGGATTTGCGGCGCATTTCGGCCTCTAGCGGGGACAGTTTTACCCCCCGCTAGTGCGAGAAAGGGTTAAAACTGGCCGCAAAGTGCTGCTGCAGCAGCGCATGGTGAGCGGTATAGCCGCGCTGTCCCATTGATTTCAATGTGCAGCAGCGGTGAAGGAGCGGTAGACACACCGCTCATTCACCGCTCCAAAGATGCGGACAGCAGGACTTTTTTTTACCGTCCTGCTAGCGCAACGCTCCAGTGTGAAAACATTTTTTTCCCTCAGTTTAGGCCGATACGTATTCTTCTACATATTTTTGGTAAAAAAAAAAATTGCAAAAAGCGTTTATTGATTGGTTTGCGCAAAATGAATAGCGTCTACCAAATAGGGGATAGTTTTACGGCATTTTTATTAATAATTATTTTTTTCTAGTAATGGCGGCGATCAGCGATTTTAATCGTGACTGCGACATTACGGCGGACACATCGGACACTTTTGACACTATTTCGGGACCATAGTCATTTTTACAGTGAACAGTGCTATAAAAATGGACTGGTTACTGTGAAAATGACACTGGCAGTGAAGGGGTTCACCAGGAGGGGGCGCTGTAGGGGTTAAGTGTGCCCTAAGGGAGTGATTCTAACTGTGGGGGGGTGTGGCTACACGTGACACGTCACCGATCGCCGTACCCTATGACAGGGAACAGACGATCAGTGACAGGCTCACTAGGAAGCACGGGGAGAGGTTTGTTTACACTCACCTCTCCTCTGTGACCCGATCTTTTATTTATGTTTTATTTTTTTGGGGACCTCTGATGTGTTGTGGGGGGGGTCCTCTGATTTGATGGGGGGGGGCTCCTCTAATGTTATGGGAAGGTGGGGGGTTAAAGTGTGCAGCAGTTTTAAATAAGAATAATTATTATTATATATTAAGGATTATATAGGAAGATTTTTTGCTGCTGTGTGAATTCTTACATCACATCAATAAATAAAAAACCTTCACTCCCCTTGGCGGTGAGAACTTTGTTATGTTTTTTTTATAGGGGGTGCGTTCCCCTTTAAGACTCAGCGTGGCGTCGTTGACAGCTTCATCACATCACGTGACCTTCTATCCGCCTCACGTGACCCACAACAATGACATCTGCCTGGCCACGTGGCACGCCCTATCACGTGACATCGCTGGCCACCAGAGAACTACACTTCCCAGGATGCCCCGCGCCCCTCTTCCCATCCACCCTCCCGCGGCTCCCCCGCGCACGGCCTGCCGGGAACGGTAGTCCGCCCGCTTGTTCCGGGCCGAGCTGTCAGACATGGCGGCGGGGAGGCTGAGTGAGATGCGGGACCCGGGGACTCTGTTCGAGGCGCACAGCGCGGAGGAGATCCGGGTTTTGGAGAAGAAGGTGCGGGCGGAGATCGAGCACAAGAAGGAGGAGCTCCGGCAGATGGTGGGGGAGAGGTACCGCGATCTGATCGAGGCGGCCGACACCATCGGGGAGATGAGGAGGAGCGCCGAGCAAGTGCTGGGGGCCGTCCGGGGCCTGGAGACCTACTGCGGGGGGCTGAGGGCCAAACCGGGGCCCCTACAGAAGGACAGGAGAGGAGCCCAGGTGAGGAGAGCTGTGTGTGGAGGGAGGAGAAGAGATGTCTGGGGGTGTGGAGAGAGGGGAGGAGACGCCTGGGGGTGTGGAGGGAGGGAGAAGAGATGTCTGGGGGTGTGGAGAGAAGAGATGTCTGGGGGTGTGAGGAGAGGAGATGTCTGGGGGTGTGGAGGGAGGGAGAAGAGATGTCTGGGGGTGTGGAGAGAAGAGATGTCTGGGGGTGTGGAGAGAAGAGATGTCTGGGGGTGTGGAGAGAAGAGATGTCTGGGGGTGTGGAGGGAGGAGAAAAGATGTCTGGGGGGGGGGGGGGGGGGAGAGGAGAAGAGATGTCTGGGGGGGGGTGGAGAGAGGAGAAGAGATGTCTGGGGGGGGTGGAGAGAGGAGAAGAGATGTCTGGGGGGGGGGGGGGGGGGGGAGGAGAAGAGATGTCTGGGGGGGTGTGGAGGGAGGAGAAGAGATGTCTGGGGGGGTGTGGAGGGAGGAGAAGAGATGTCTGGGGGTGTGGAGGGAGGAGAAGAGATGTCTGGGGGTGTGGAGGGAGGAGAAGAGATGTCTGGGGGTGGGTGGAGGGAGGAGAAGAGATGTCTGGGGGTGGGTGGAGGGAGGAGAAGAGATGTCTGGGGGGGGGGGGGGGAGGAGAAGAGATGTCTGGGGGGGTGTGGAGGGAGGAGAAGAGATGTCTGGGGGGGTGTGGAGGGAGGAGAAGAGATGTCTGGGGGGGGGGTGTGGAGGGAGGAGAAGAGACGTCTGGGGGGGTGTGGAGAGAGGAGAAGAGATGTCTGGGGGGGGTGGAGAGAGGAGAAGAGATGTCTGGGGGGGGTGGAGAGAGGAGAAGAGATGTCTGGGGGGGGGTGGAGAGAGGAGAAGAGATGTCTGGGGGGGTGTGGAGGGAGGAGAAGAGATGTCTGGGGGGGTGTGGAGGGAGGAGAAGAGATGTCTGGGGGGGTGTGGAGGGAGGAGAAGAGATGTCTGGGGGTGTGGAGGGAGGAGAAGAGATGTCTGGGGGTGTGGAGGGAGGAGAAGAGATGTCTGGGGGTGTGGAGGGAGGAGAAGAGATGTCTGGGGGTGTGGAGGGAGGAGAAGAGATGTCTGGGGGTGTGGAGGGAGGAGAAGAGATGTCTGGGGGTGGGTGGAGGGAGGAGAAGAGATGTCTGGGGGGGGGGGGGGGGGGAGAAGAGATGTCTGGGGGGGGTGGAGGGAGGAGAAGAGATGTCTGGGGGGGTGTGGAGGGAGGAGAAGAGATGTCTGGGGGGGTGTGGAGGGAGGAGAAGAGATGTCTGGGGGGTGTGGAGGGAGGAGAAGAGATGTCTGGGGGTGGGGTGTGGAGGGAGGAGAAGAGACGTCTGGGGGGGTGTGGAGGGAGGAGAAGAGATGTCTGGGGGGGGGGGGGGTGTGGAGGGAGAGGAGATGTCTGGGGGGGTGTGGAGGGAGGAGAAGAGATGTCTGGGGGGGGGTGTGGAGGGAGGAGAAGAGATGTCTGGGGGTGTGTGGAGGGAGGAGAAGAGATGTCTGGGGGGGTGGAGAGGAGAGTTTGCCGTCTCCCCTGACTCTCTCCCCTCTTCCAGTCACAGGAGAGATTCTCTTGCATGGCGTCTCAGATTAAGCTTCTATTGGAGATCCCGGAGAAGATGTGGAGTTCGATGGAATCCTCGCGGTATTTACACGCCACTCAGCTCTACCTGCTGTGCTGCCACCTGCACTCCCTCCTCCAGCTGGACTCCTCCCCCTCCCGCTACAGCCCGGTGCTGGCGCGATTCCCCATCCTCATCCGCCAGGTCGCTGCCGCTGGCACCTTCCGGTAAGCACCAACCTCACCTTACAGCACTGCTGGAAAGTCCTGGAGATCCCTTACAATGCTTCCAAATGGCAGCCCCGGGGTCATGTGCAAAAGTGTTAAGCCCAATGAGACTCCGCCCCCATGAATGAGACCCCGCCCCCATGAATGAGACTCCGCCCCCATGACTGAGACTCCGCCCCCTCTAGTGATGCCCCCGCTGCTCCTTCCTTGGTGCCGTTGCTGGGAATGGGACGGTATAGAAATCTCTCCCATGATGCAATGCTCCGGCCTCTGGAACCAGTGAAGGCAAAATATCAGCAGATTAAGCTTCCGCTTTAACCCCTTCAGTACCGGGCGCTGTCACCATCTTCCTGCCCAGGCCGGTTTTTTTAGCGCTGTCACACTTTTGAATGACAATTGCGCGGTCGTGCAACGCTGTACCCAAATGACATTTTATCATTCATTTCACGCGGATAAAGCTTTTTTTTTTTTTTGGTGCTATTTATTCGCCACTGGGGGGGGGGGGGGTGGTTATTTTTTGGAAAATAAATGCAAAAGACCAAAAAATTAAAAAAAAAATGAAAGTTTTTCTTAATTTCTATTATATTTTGCAAATAAGTCTTTTTTTTTTTTTTTTTCTCCTTCACTGATGTGTGCTGATGAGGGGGCAATGATGGGCTGCACTGATTAGGAGGCACTGGTAGGCTGCACTGTTGGGCGCTAATAAAACGGCACTTATAGGCTGCACTGATGAGGGGGCACTGATGGGCACCAATGAGTTTGCACTGATGAGGAAGCACTGATGAGGAGGCACTGATGAGGAGGCACTGATGGGCACCAATGAGTTGGCACTGATGAGGAAGCACTGATAAGCAGTAATGAGGGGGCACTATTGGGCACCAATGAGTCGGCACTGATGAGAAAGCACTGATAGACACTAATGAAATGGCACTGTTGGGCACTAATTAAATGGCACTCATAGGTGGCACTGAGGAGGAAGCACTGATAGGCTGCACTGATGGACACCAATGAGTTGGCACTGATAGGTTTACTGATGGGCACCAATGAGTTGTCACTGATGAGAAAGCACTAATAGGCACTAATGAAATGGCACCGATGAGGAGGCACTGGTGGGCACTAATTAAATGTCACTCATAGGTGGCACTGAGGAGGAAGCACTGATATGCTGCACTGATCGGCCGCTGTGATTCCATGGGCGCCCTCCCAGAAGGAGAGAGCCGCGCTGTTGTCATCTTTCGGTGAAGTGATTAATAATTATATTCAGGAAATGATATTCATTTAGATTTTCATCGGCCTTCTTCTTCTTCTTCTCTCTCCAGCGCCACCATCCTGCAGGAAAGCAAATCTCTCCTGAAGTGTCCGTCGGCGTCTGACCAAGCCGTCACCGAGGCCCTGTGTTCCATCATGATGCTGGAGGACAGCTCCCCCCGCCAAGCCCTGGCCGATTTCCTGCTGGCGAGGAAGGCCGGGATCCAGCAGCTGCTCAACCAACCTCATCACGGTGAGTCGGGTCTCCCTGGAAATATGAAAAAGATCGCTGTGTGCGATGGCTGAGTGCGGCGGGTCTAAGCCCAACTCCACATTTACACTCTTTAATCACTGAACCCCCCCCCTCTCCCCTCCCCCCCGGGTGGATGTCATAGGATGTCCTTGACTTTCAGTTGTTGTTATATATGGTTTAAATTTAAAAAAAATGACTTTTCGGTCCTGCAGTTTTGGTTTCGGCACCAAAATTACCATTTGGTGTATATATTTTATATATATATATAATATATAATATATATATATATGTTTATTATATTTATATATATATTTTATTGTTATTATTTTTTTTAATATAGCATTGCATTATTTTACTTTTTCATGTATTGAAATGAATATGAATTTATTGTCGGCCATTATCTAAAAAATATTCCGTACGTCATCACACTGGTCCATTGCGCTTTTGTTGTGGTGCTAAAAATCCTGCTTGCTGCATTTTTTGGTCAGTAAAAAAAAAAACGCACCTCCCCGTTGAAATGCATTGAAAACGCAGCAAGAAGGCACCCATGTTATGATTTTGACGCGGTTTTTGAGTCACACGACCTATGAAAAACACCACAAGTACAGTAAAATCATGGCAAAATCACGTGCGTTTTTTGGGCGCCATTATCGGCACCTTTTTCTCTTAACAGCAAAATATGTTTTGTCATTTTTTTTTGCCCAAAATTTTGGTGCATTAAAAAAATATATATAATAATAATAATATTATTATTATTATTATTATTAATGTGTATGTATGGATATAATATATATAATTTCGCCATACATACATTTTTTATGTAATACATTACTGTATACTGGGTTGGTTTTGTTACGTGTGATCCGTCATTCTTTGCTCTGCTGATACAAAGTTGCAGAATTTGAATTAACCCTTTTGTGTCTTGTGCTTGGGTTTCAGGCTCCAGTATAAAGTCTCAGGTGTGTTCTCTGGTGGAGTTGCTGGCGAATACGCTGTACCAGGCCCACGCCCTCTTTTACACCACGCCTGACGATGTGCCGCCTAACTCTTCTCTGAATTGCGGGCTCTTATTCTCTATGTTAGAGACGGTCACCGCTCAGCAGGGAGGAGGTAAAATTTCCACCTTTCTCATATGTGACATCATCGAGGCCTTGGGTAGCGAAGTGTCTTAAGCCCCGCCCACTCCTGTTTTGTTTTTTGGCACCGTGCTTTATAGACATGTGCGTTTTCGTTAAGTTCCGAATTGAAATTTGGACACATTTTTTGTTATTCGGAAATGCGGATGTATCCGGATTACAATAGTAATTCATTTAAACGAATACGAAAAAACGATTCAAAAGAGAACAGAGAGAATAAAATGGAATCAAAAATAATATAATAGAATATAAAAGGATAGAATATATATATATATTTTTTTCTTTCTTCTTTTTCCTTCTTTCTTTTATTTTCTTTCTTTTCTTTTCTTTCTTTCTTGCTTTCTTCTTTCTTTTTTCTTTCTTCTTCCTTCTTATTCTTTTTCCTTTTTCTTTCTTCCTTCCTTTGTTCTTCCTTCTTCTTTTTTTTTTTTGTTTTTTTCTTCTTCCTTCTTTTTTTTTTCCTTCCTTCTTTTTTTTCTTCTTCCTTCTTCTTTTTCTTTCTGATAGTTTTAAGAATAGTTATAATTTGGGCTTTTCATCAGCTTTTTTTTTTTGTTTTTTTAAAGCTACAGTCTCTCTTTAGTTTTTTTTTTTTTTTTTTTTTTTTTATTTATTTCTTCTTCTTCTTTCTTCTTCCTTCTTCTTCTTCTTCCTTCTTCTTCTTCTTCCTTCTTCTTCTTCTTCCTTCTTCTTCTTCTTCTTTTTTCTTTTTTTTTTTTCTTTCTTTTTTTTTTTTTTTCTTTTTCCTTTTTTTTCTTTCTTCTTCTTCCTTTTTTTTTTCTTCTTCTTCCTTTTTTCTTTCTTCTTCTTCCTTTTTTCTTCCTTTTTTCTTTCTTCTTCTTCCTTTTTTTTTTTTTTTTTTTTTTTTTTAGCTGCAGTTTAATTTAGTTTAGTTGGTGGTGGTCGTCGCCTCCCACTATGGATATGGCTCTTTGTCTCTCTCATGTATTTTTGTTCGGCCCAGCGGCAGAGTTGCGTAACTTTTGTTTTGTTTTTCTTGTTTCCAGGAAAAGGAATTAAAGTTTTAAGAGAGGAGATGAAATCGGTCAGCTGGTCTAAGCACCTTCCGCGCTCCGTCATGGATTTCCAGCCCACCCTGAGGACGTTGGCTCATCCCATCAACCAGGACTACCTGAGGGAGACTCTCCAGCAGTGGATCAGCATGTGAGATCCCGAGCAAAGCGCAATTCCTGTTTTATCTGACAAAATAACTTAAGTTTCTGGTGCCGTTATCATGGGGCAAGAAGCTAGTGCAAGTGGTGCATGCCACATATACAGAGCAGATAGACTTGTTTAACTGGTTCCCGCCCGGCCTATAGCCAGATGATGCCGGCGGAAACCTCATCGATCCGGGCGGGTGTCATAAGACAAAGTGGCGTGATCTGTCACCCAGCTCCCCCTAGGCGGCTCCTTCCTCCCTGCAATATTCTGGGACATGATACAGGTCCCAGAATATTGCACTTGCAGTGCGCACCCGGCCGTGAAGCCGGAAGCTGTCAGTCGTGTGCCCACAGTAGTCATGCCAGTGCCGTGGAGAGGCAGGGGAGAGGAGTGATGTTCTGAGTGCCCGCATCGCTGGACCGTGGGACAGGGGAGTGTGTGTTTATTAAAAGTCAGCAGCTACACTTTTTGTAGCTGCTGACTTAACACAGAACCGGATGGGACTCCAGGTGAGGCCTGGCCTACAGGATGTGAGCTTGTCAGACAAACTCGCATTGCTCTCTCTGCTTGTGCAATGATTACACTACATGAGCAGAGCCTGCACAGCCCCCCCCCCTCTGGCACAGCGGGACCCTGAAATCCTGTATCTTTTTTGGTTTTCTAGGTGCAATGAGGATATAAAGTCGGGTATCTCGGCTCTGCTGGTCTATGTGACGAGTCTGAAGGGTCTGGCGGGTATCAGAGACGCCGTTTGGGAGCTGCTGACCAGCGAGTCCATGAGCCAGAACTGGGACATCGTCTGCCAGCGTCTGCTGGATCGCCCGTTCCGCTTCTGGGAGGATCTGATGCAGCGGCTCTTCCTGGATAGACTGCAGGTTGGTGATATCTTATTATATAAATTCAAAAGAACAGAGACAGCTGCTGGGTGCCGCCATCTTGGCTGTCATGTCAGCAGCCCCATCAGGGTTTTTTTTTTTTAAATATTTTTACACTATTATTGCTTGTACAGTGATCATTTTAACTGCCATGAATGGCTTTCATGAATCTTTGTTTACTATTATGAGTGGCTGCAGCCATCACATGGTACAGGGCTTTTCAGGGATAAGAAACTGAGGGATAATTTCCTCCTGTACAGAGCCTTGTGTTGATTGTCAACAGGGCTCTGAGTTGTGATTGGGCACAGGTGATCAGCAAGCCTCAGCCATGAATCATTGGCTGGGACCTGCTGACAGGATCCTGCCGTGTCGGTTAGGGGTGCACCCTAAGACCCCTTTCACACTGGGACTCTTTGCAGGCGCTACAAAGCGCCCTGAAAGAGCCGCTGCTGTCTCTCCAGTGTGAAAGCCCAGAGGGCTTTCACACTGGAGCGGTGCGCTAGCAGGATGGTTAAAAAAGTCCTGCTAGAAGCATCTTTCTGAGCGGTGTGTTTACCACTCCTCCACCGCTCCTACCCTTTGAAATGAATGGGCACCACGGCTATACCACCAGCAAAGCGCCTCTGGAGTGGTTTTAACCCTTTTTTGGCCGGTAGCGGGGGTTAAAGGCGAAAACCTCAGCAAAAACAACGCTAAAGCGGCACTAAAAATAGCGGCGCTTTACCGCCAACACGCCCACCGCCCCAGTGTAAAAGGGGCCTAAACATGGAAGCAGGCAGTGGCGTACGGGTATGCTGCTTTGCCTGTGCGGCCCGCCTGTCCGTGGTATATTGCACACGGGCGATCTGCAAGTGGTTAATGTTCTGTCTATGTGACAGTCATGGCTCCCTCCATAGAAACAGAGGAGAAGTGAGTGTAGCCACAGAACAGGAAGTGTTATTCTCAGCATTGCACATCTATGACTGGCAAGCTGCAGTCCTTAGAAGCACTTCAAGAAAAAGTTTTCCCATTTTACACTGAAAGGGGTAATGAGATCTTTTCCTTCTTAGACTTTGATGAAGGAAGGCCTGGAATCCATCTCTAATGACTCCATACAGCTGCTCCAGTCTTCTCTGCAGGAGCTTGAAGTCAATACGGAATCCATGAAACCCGTCCAGTGTGAGGGCAACATCTGCTCCTTCTTGTGGTCCGAGAACCAGAACGACCTGCTGCCCGACGCGGCCTGGGTCAACGTGGGGAGCCGCAGCGCCCACTGCCGGAGCGGCCTGTCTCTGAAGGCCCAGGCTGTCACTCCGTGCATCCTCGCCTTCTGCCAAGCTCTGGACTCCAAACTCAAAGTCAAGCTGGAGGACCTCTTCTCCTACCTGCCGCAGGAGACGTCCGACCAGCAGAGTAAACCTGCGATCGCTGGACTGAAACTGTCAGCCTTCGATCGGTATGGAGACGCCAACACCGTGCAGGAGATGCTGAGCCAGCTTTGCCTGGCTTGTATGCAGCACATACAGGACTCCGTCAAGGCGCAACTGCAAGCGGCAGCCGAGACGGGACTGACCAATCGGAGCAACGGCCTGTACAGCTCTAAACTCTCCACCGTGCTTTTCCTGGCCAGGCTGTGCCAGTCGCTGGGGGAACTGTGCCCGCACCTGAAGCAGTGCATTCTGGGTAAATCTGGTAGCCTGGACATTAGCGTAAGGGAGCCCAGGTCTGCAAAGAAGATGAGCAAGGGCAAAGTGGCCGATAAACCTCCCATTCTCTGCAAGTGGCAAGAGCTGAAGGACAAGCTTATCCGACAGTCCCTGGAGGCCTATTCCATCTGGAGCTCGGCTGTGGTTCAGGTATGTCTGTCTAATATATATTGACCCCCGCTGTGACCCCCTGCGTCGCTGTGACCCTGTCCGCTGTGACCCTCGTTGTGGCCCCCGTTGTGGCCCCCGCCCGCTGTGGCCCTCGTTGTTGCCCCCGCCCGCTGTGATCCTGCCCGCTGTGACCCTGCACGCTGACTCTTGTGACGCTCCCCGTGACCCTGTCCGCTGTGACCCTCGTTGTGGCCCCCGCCCGCTGTGACACTCGCTGAGACCCTTGTTGTGGCCCCTGCCCGCTGTGACCCTCGTTGTGGCCCCTGCCCGCTGTGACCCTCATTGTGGCCCCCGCTCGCTGTGACACTCGCTGTGACCCTCGTTGTGGCCCCCGCTCGCTGTGACCCTCGTTGTGGCCCCTCGCCCGCTGTGACACTCGCTGTGACCCTTGTTGTGGCCCCTGCCCACTGTGACTCTCGTTGTGGCCCCTGCCCGCTGTGACCCTCGTTGTGGCCCCTGCCCGCTGTGACCCTCGTTGTGGCCCCTGCCCGCTGTGACCCTCGTTGTGGCCCCCGCTCGCTGTGACACTCGCTGTGACCCTCGTTGTGGCCCCCGCTCGCTGTGACCCTCGTTGTGGCCCCTCGCCCGCTGTGACACTCGCTGTGACCCTTGTTGTGGCCCCTGCCCACTGTGACTCTCGTTGTGGCCCCTGCCCGCTGTGACCCTCATTGTGACCTTGCACGCTGACTCTCGTGACCTCCTTGTGAGGCTCCCCGTGACCCGCACACTGACTCTCTCGTGACCTCCTTGTGACGCTCCCCGTGACCCGCACGCTGACTCTCGTGACCTCCTTGTGACGCTCCCCGTGACCCGCACACTGACTCTCTCGTGACCTCCTTGTGACGCTCCCCGTGACCCGCACACTGACTCTCGTGACCTCCTTGTGACGCTCCCCGTGACCCGCACACTGACTCTCTCGTGACCTCCTTGTGACGCTCCCCGTGACCCGCACACTGACTCTCGTGACCTCCTTGTGACGCTCCCCGTGACCCGCACACTGACTCTCTCGTGACCTCCTTGTGACGCTCCCCGTGACCCGCACACTGACTCTCGTGACCTCCTTGTGACGCTCCCCGTGACCCGCACACTGACTCTCTCGTGACCTCCTTGTGACGCTCCCCGTGACCCGCACACTGACTCTCGTGACCTCTTTGTGACGCTCCCCGTGACCCGCACACTGACTCTCGTGATGCCCCCTGTGACCCGCACACTTGACTCTCTCGTGACCTCCTTGTGACGCTCCCCTGACCCGCACACTGACTCTCGTGACCTCCTTGTGACGCCCCCTGTGACCCGCACACTTGACTCTCTCGTGACCTCCTTGTGACACTCCCCGTGACCCGCACACTGTCTCTCGTTGTAAATGAGTTGGTATTGATTATGCTTTTTTCCCTCCTCCTATGTTTCTTTTGCAGCACGTAATCCGTTCCTTCTCACAGACCCTTCTGCTCAATGCTGCTGGTTCTGCTCTCGTTACTGCCACCCACTGGGATGAGATAGAAATTCAAGAGGAGACGGAGGCAGGGAGCAGCGTGACCTCAAAAATCCATCTGCCGGGACAGGTGAGCGAGTCCTTTTATTTTTCGGGGGTCTCTCCAGGAGGCTGGGGGGTTTTGAAGTGGCAAAATAGGAGACTGGAGGGCACTGCTGGGGTTGGCGGGTCTTGAGACTCTATGGGGGCATTATGGAGGACTGGAGGCTCTGTGGCCAACTAGGGGGCATTGAGGGGATGGAGGCTCTTAGGGGGTTGTGGGTATCTCCAGGAGGCTGGGGATTTTGCAGGGGGCAATATGGGAGACTGGAGGGCATTGCTGAGGTTGGCGGGTCTTGAGACTCTATGGGGGCATTATGGAGGATTGGAGGCTCTGCAGCCAACTAGGTGGAACTGGGGGGATGGAGGCCCTTTAGGGGGGTTGTGGGTCTCTCCAGGAGGCTGGGGGTTTTGCAGGGGGCAATATGGGAGACTGGAGGGCACTGCCGGGGGATGGCGGGTCTTGAGACTCTATTGGGGCATTATGGAGGATTGGAGGCTCTGCAGCCAACTAGGGGGCATTGAGGGGATGAAGACTCTTAGGGGGTTGTGGCTCTCCAGGAGACTGGGGGTTTTGCAGAGGGCAATATGAGAGACTGGAGGCATTACTATGGGGGGGGGGGGCTGGAGGCTCTACAACCGCAATCTCCGTTGGTCACAATAGCTTTAGATCCACACACGATACGTCTTGACTTCTTATGTACAATTTGGTCCAAATACATGAAATTGACTTTTGACGTGTCTGTCCTTGTCCGTAGTGTTCTTGGTATGTCCAGTCCCTCCTCTTCAGCCTGTGCCAAGCAGTGAATCGCGTAGGAGGCCACACCATCCCCAAAGTCACCCTGCAAGAGTTACTGAGAAGCTCCCTGGAGGAAGTGATCGGCACCTACGAGAAGCTTTGCCGGGAGAGCACTGGAAAGGTACGGCATGCAGATTTGTAGAGCCGATGATTGAGAAGACAAATGTATATAAGTCACAAGACAAGTCGTACCCCGTGATTTCCAGTGAGTACCGGTTATATCTGTGCGACTTCAGAAAGTAGTCCCTGCACTACTTTGGTGCGTCTTGAGGTCCATAGACCTCAGGATTACACAGGCAATGCTTTCAGGTCATATAAGTGTGAAAAGGGCCTTAAAGTGATATTTTTAAAATGTGAAGACTGTGGTCTGATTGTGCGATTTTTCCTGTAGCAGAAGCACGGCTCCGCACTCACACAGGCCCGGGCCCTGCAACTCCTCTTTGACCTGCGCTACATCTGCCTCATTCTCGGCTTGCGCTCTGAAGACGGTTTGACCAGTAAGAACAAGCCGGACCCGAGGTAGGCCCCCCGGGTACCGAGGATTGGCGCTCCCGATGACCACATCGGCCGCCTATGCTAATTGTTCTGTGTATTTTTTGTTTCAGAGTTCAGAAAGTCGCAGACCAGTTGGAGAGCTGCATCGACCCGTTCGATCTGGATGTGTTCACACCGCACCTTAACACCAACCTCAACCGGCTGGCACAGAGAACCTCTGTAGGTTGATTGCAGAACGGCTGGGAGATATTAGATTAAAACTTGGAGAGGCGAGGCCGGTGACTTGTCCTCTATGTTCCCCTAACGGGGAAGTTCCTTGGAAGTCTGCGCAGGCGCAAACTTCCCGACGGAAATCTCCGAACCTCGCCCGGCATCCAGGCTCATTCTTTAACATCCCCGTGGATTGGAGGATGTTAAAAAAAGAGCCAGGAGGCCGAGCGAGCGGAGCGAGGCCGACTGGCCACTTACCTCGAAATCCACGTCGCCCTGGATCCCGGCCGCGGTTCGGATATTTCCGTCAGCAACTTTGCGCCTGCGCAGTCCTTGAAGGAACTTTCCCGATAGCTGGAACCATCTCAGCACATCAGCTTGCGCATGCGCTGGAACTTCCACAATAGCTGGAACCAGCACGGCAGATCACCGGCACTAGTAGCCAGTTGGGCCCCTGTTACTTTACACAGTGGCCAGTTGGAGGCACAGATTGCAGAGTGTAGGAGACGTGCCTCCAGTTGGAGGAGAAGATTGCCGAGTGTAGTACACGGGCCTCTAGTTTGAGTAGAATGCCGAGTGTAGTAAACGGGGCTTCGAGTTGGAAGAGTAGATTGCGGAGTGTAGTACGCGGGCCTCCAGTTGGAGGCGTAGAGTGTAGTACGCGGGCCTCCAGTTGGAGGCGTAGAGTGTAGTACGCGGGCCTCCAGTTGGAGGCGTAGATTGCAGTACGCGGGCCTCCAGTTGGAGGCGTAGATTGCAGTACATGGGCCTCCAGTTGGAGGAGTAGATTGCAGAGTGTAGGAGACGGGCCTCCAGTTGGAGGAGTAGATTGCAGAGTGTAGGAGACGGGCCTCCAGTTGGAGGAGTAGATTGCCGGGTGTAGTACGCGGGCCTCCAGTTGGAGGCGTAGATTGCCGAGTGTAGTACACGGGCCTCCAGTTGGAGGAGTAGAGTGAAGTACACGGGCCTCCAGTTGGAGGCGTAGATTGCGGAGTGAAGTACACGGGCCTCCAGTTGGAAGAGTAGAATGCAGAGTGTAGTACACGGGCCTCCAGTTGGAGGAGTAGATTGCCGGGTGTAGTACGCGGGCCTCCAGTTGGAGGCGTAGAATGCAGAGTGTAGTACATGGGCCTCCAGTTGGAGGAGTAGATTGCCGAGTGAAGTACACGGGCCTCCAGTTGGAGGAGTAGATTGCCGAGTGAAGTACACGGGCCTCCAGTTGGAGGAGTAGATTGCCGGGTGTAGTACGCAGGGCCTCAAGTTGGAGGCGTAGATTGCCGAGTGTAGTACGCGGGCATCCAGTTGGAGGCGTAGATTGCGGAGTGTAGTACGCGGGCCTCCAGTTGGAGGAGTAGATTGCCGAGTGTAGTACATGGGCCTCCAGTTGGAGGAGTAGATTGCAGTGTGTAGTACACGGGCCTCCAGTTGTAGGCGTAGAGTGTAGTACACGGGCCTCCAGTTGGAGGAGTAGATTGCCGAGTGTAGTACACGGGCCTCCAGTTGGAGGAGTAGATTGCCGAGTGTAGTACGCGGGCCTCCAGTTGGAGGAGTAGATTGCGGAGTGTAGTACACGGGCCTCCAGTTGGAGGAGTAGATTGCGGAGTGTAGTACGCGGGCCTCCAGTTGGAGGAGTAGATTGCGGAGTGTAGTACGCGGGCCTCCAGTTGGAGGAGTAGATTGCCGAGTGTAGTACACGGGCCTCCAGTTGGAGGAGTAGATTGCCGAGTGTAGTACGCGGGCCTCTAGTTGGAGGAGTAGATTGCGGAGTGTAGTACACGGGCCTCCAGTTGGAGGAGTAGGTTGTAGTACGCGGGCCTCTAGTTGGAGGAGTAGATTGCGGAGTGTAGTACACGGGCCTCCAGTTGGAGGAGTAGATTGCGGAGTGTAGTACGAGGGCCTCCAGTTGGAGGAGTAGATTGCCCAGTGTAGTACACGGGCCTCCAGTTGGAGGAGTAGGTTGTAGTACACGGGCCTCCAGTTGGAGGAGTAGAGTGTAGTACGCGGGCCTCCAATTGGAAGAGTAGATTGCGGAGTGCCATGGCCTCTGTCCTTGGGGATGTCTCTGACCATCTGTTGTCCTCGATATCTCTTGGCCGTATCTCACCCGCTCTTTATTTATTTTTTACACTTGATCTTGAAGACTGATCGCAGATTTCTAACCACACATTAAACAATCACTTTATTCACCTGCAGGTTCTGTTTGGGCTTCTAACGGGAGCAGAGAGCCTGTTTACCGGCAGAGTCTCCACACTGGGCATCCAGGAAGCCCACAACGTCCTTCCACTGGCCTCCAGCCAGATACGGTAACCTCCTTCTCTGACACAACAAGCCCCATCAATCCCTGACCCTCCAATGATGTCAGGAATGTAGCGGGTTAGGGGGTTAGGCTGATCTTTAAAGTCAGAGAGTTTGCTCAGGCTCCATAAAAGGGAGGTGTTCTGTAGTCCACAAAGAGAACTGGGAACAATGTGATGGGTAACAGTCAGCATGGGCAGAGAGCACAGGAAGTTTCCAGCTGAAAAGATTTGTCAGGATCAACAAGCATTTTAATGACCAAAAGGAAGCAAAAGGCGTTGTATTGTTATGGTTTACAATGGGAGTTACTACTGAGCGGGAGATCGGCAGAGCTGGGGGTTACTACTGAGTGGGAGATCGGCAGAGCTGGGGGTTACTACTGAGTGGGAGATCGGCAGAGCTGGGGGTTACTACTGAGTGGGAGATCGGCAGAGCTGGGGGTTACTACTGAGCGGGAGATCGGCAGAGCTGGGGGTTACTACTGAGCGGGAGATCGGCAGAGCTGGGGGTTACTACTGAGCGGGAGATCGGCAGAGCTGGGGGGTTACTACTAAGCGTGGGGATCGGCAGAGCTGGGGGTTACTACTGAATGGGAGATCGGCAGAGCTGGGGGTTACTACTGAGCGGGAGATCGGCAGAGCTGGGGGTTACTACTGAGCGGGAGATCGGCAGAGCTGGGGGTTACTACTGAGCGGGAGATCGGCAGAGCTGGGGGTTACTACTGAGCGGGAGATCGGCAGAGCTGGGGGTTACTACTGAGCGGGAGATCGGCAGAGCTGGGGGTTACTACTGAGCGGGAGATCGGCAGAGCTGGGGGTTACTACTGAGTTGGGAGATCAACAGAGCTGGGGGTTACTACTGAGTGGGAGATCAGCAGAGCTGGGGGTTACTACTGAGCTGGAGATCGGCAGAGCTGGGGGTTACTACTGAGCGGGAGATCGGCAGAGCTGGGGGTTACTACTGAGCGGGAGATCGGCAGAGCTGGGGGTTACTACTGAGCGGGAGATCGGCAGAGCTGGGGGTTACTACTGAGTGGGAGATCGGCAGAGCTGGGGGTTACTACTGAGTGGGAGATCGGCAGAGCTGGGGGTTACTACTGAGTGGGAGATGGGCAGAGCTGGGGGTTACTACTGAGTGGGAGATCGGCAGAGCTGGGGGTTACTACTGAGTGGGAGATCGGCAGAGCTGGGGGTTACTACTGAGTGGGAGATCGGCAGAGCTGGGGGTTACTACTGAGTGGGAGATGGGCAGAGCTGGGGGTTACTACTGAGTGGGAGATCGGCAGAGCTGGGGGTTACTACTGAGTGGGAGATCGGCAGAGCTGGGGGTTACTACTGAGCGGGAGATCGGCAGAGCTGGGGGTTACTACTGAGCGGGAGATCGGCAGAGCTGGGGGTTACTACTGAGCGGGAGATCGGCAGAGCTGGGGGTTACTACTGAATGGGAGATCGGTAGAGCTGGGGGTTACTACTGAGTGGGAGATGGGCAGAGCTGGGGGTTACTACTGAGCGGGAGATCGGCAGAGCTGGGGGTTACTACTGAGCGGGAGATCGGCAGAGCTGGGGGTTACTACTGAATGGGAGATCAGCAGAGCTGGGGGTTACTACTGACTGGGAGATCGGCAGAGCTGGGGGTTACTACTGACTGGGAGATCGGCAGAGTTGGGGGGGGGGGGGGTATCTGCTGAATGAGGATACTAATAAGCTGGGGTAGTAATGCGCTGGGGATCTGCTGACCCGGGGGTTCTACTGAGTTTCTTTTGAAACGAATAGAAAATCAACACACAGGGCGGAGCTTCCGGTCCCGAGCGAGCCTTGCAGCGCCGCAGGTTCACCTGCGCATGTGCAAAGACGGGAAGCCCCCCAAAACCTTCGCTGTCTTTGCACATGTGCAGAAAAGAAGGGGGTTGCCAGGACTCAAAAGGCGGAGCCCCCCGAGAGACTGACCTGAAGGCCCGCTTTGTTACCCAACTTTCCTAAATCTTTTTTTTTTCCTCTTGAAGGTTCGGGCTCCTCCCCCTCAGCATGTCCAGCTCCCGAAAGACGAAGTCGGCGGGCCGCTCAGCCAATGAGGTGAAAATGCAGGTAAGTGATGAAAATTCCCGACCAGGAAATTGATGACCTCATTGGTGGTCTTCCCATTCGTTGTTAAGTCAGAGGCTTGTGGGGGGCGGGGGGGTGTGACCAAACTTATTGCTTAACCACTTCACTTCAATACTGGGAACTTTCACCCCCTTCCTGCCCAGGCCATTTTTTTTTAGTTTTTAGCACTGTCGCACTTTGAATGACAATTGCGCGGTCATACAACACTGTACACATAGGACATTTTTTTTTTTTTCGAGGATTAACCACTTAAGCCCCCGGACCAATATGCTGGCTAAAGACCCAAGGTGTTTTTACAGTTCGGGACTGCGTCGCTTTAACTGACAATTGCGCGGTCGTGCGACGCGGCTCCCAAACAAAATTGGCGTCCTTTTTTCCCCACAAATACAGCTTTCTTTTGGTGGTATTTGATCACCTCTGCGGTTTTTAGTTTTTGCGCTATAAACAAAAATAGAGCGACAATTTTGAAAAAAATGCAATATTTTTTTACTTTTTGCTATAATAAATATCCCCCAAAAACATATATAATTTTTTTTTTTTTCCTCAGTTTAGTCCGATACGTATTCTTCTACCTATTTTTGGTAAAAAAAAATCGCAATAATCGTTTATCGGTTGGTTTGCGCAAAATTTATAGCGTTTACAAAATAGGGGATAGTTTTATTGCATTTTTATTTTTTTATTTTTTTTTACTACTAATGGCGGCGATCAGCGATTTTTTTTTCGTGACTGCGACATTATGGCGGACACTTCGGACAATTTTGACACATTTTTGGGACCGTTGTCAATTTCACAGCAAAAAAATGCATTTAAATTGCATTCTTTATTGTGAAAATGACAGTTGCCGTTTGGGAGTTAACCACAAGGGGGCGCTGTAGGAGTTATGTTTCACCTAGTGTGTGTTTACAACTGTAGGGGGTGTGGCTGTAGGTGTGACGTCATCGATCGTGTCTCCCTATAAGAGGGATCACTCGATCGATACGCCGCCACAGTGAAGCACGGGGAAGCCGTGTTTACACACGGCTCTCCCCGTTCTTCAGCTCCGGGGAGCGATCGCCGCGGTCCCGGGGGTTCGGGCCGGGTCGTGGGCGCCCGCCCGCGACCCACGGCTGGGTACAAGTACAGGACGTGTATATATACGTGCTTGTGCCCAGCCGTGCCATTCTGCCGACGTATATGTGCAGGAGGCGGTCCGGAAGTGGTTAATCATTAGAAGAGTGCAGCTCTGTCCTCCTCGCTCTATACATACAAATAATCGGTGATAACTGAGACTCCAGAGTCATTGTTTTCCCTCCTGCGGTCGGCGGTGATATTAATCCTGTAAATTGACTCCTAGCTGTTGGCGAGCCATTCCCTGCTGTAGCAGCGCCGGAGCCGCCCCGCGGGGTATTTGTGAAGCGTAAGCTGATGAACGGTTTGCGTTTTGCTGTGTCCTGCTGTGTTCTCATTATCTGCTCTTCATTTATTTAAATGTGTGCCGCTTTCCTTTTTTTTTTGCCTTTGCTATATAAAGAAAATAAAACCCCTGCATGTTATAGTGTGGGATGTTTTCATGAGACGGCGCATCATCCAGAATGGGCCGAAGAGGCGATTAAATCTACAAATTGAGGATCGTCGTCTGCTGCATCCCGGAAATTCTTCATCCCAAATCACCAAAAACTCTCCGTTCTGAGGAACCCGAAGAGAAAGATTGGACCGGATTCACAAAGCACTTACGCCAAAGTATCTAGAGATACGCCGCGTAAGTGCAAATATGCGCCGTCGTATCTATGCGCCTGAGATACGCCTGAAAATAGGCTTCATCCGACCGACGTAACTTTCCTACGCCGGCGTAGAGTGGGCGCATATTCACATATGCAAATGAGGGAGATACGGCGATTCACGAACGTCCGTCCGACGCAGTGCGCGTAAAGTCATACATCCGGCGTAAAGTTATGCCCCATAAAGGAGGTGTAACTCGGCAGCATCCATGCAAAGGGCTGCAGCAGGGAACACAAGCCGACATATTTTACGTTGGACGTGAATAGGGCTGGGCGTAGGTTACGTTCACGCCGTAGGGAGTAGTTCCGGCGTGATTCTGAGCATGCGCACTGGGAAGCGTCCACGGGACGGCGCATGCGCCGTTCATTATACGTATCTGTCTGAGACTCGGCCCATCATTTGTATGGGGTCACGCCCACTTCCACATACGCTGGCTTACGCCTGAGAAACCCAGCGCAGATTTGGCAGCACTGGCTTTGTGAATCCAGTGCTTGCCTCTCTGCGCTACGTCGGCGTAGCGTAAAGGAGATACTCCACGGCGGCATAAATATGCGCCGATGTATGTGAATCCGGGCCAATGTCTTATTTTTTTTGGGTTGCAATCGCACCTGAGTTAATAGTTTTCAGGGTTTTTTTATTATTTATTTGTTGCGGCTTTTTTACAAGCTTTTTAGACGTGTATTACAAGTTTTCACAGCTTCAGGCGCTTTTGTTTAGCCAATTTAAAGCGTTTGATAACCACAAAAAAATTATGGATTTTGCATTTTTATAGCAGTGCTTGTCCCGTGTCATTTGCCCCTCCCTGTAACGCCTGTAAAACCGGGCTGATCCTGACAGTTTCTCCCCTCCCCTATGTAATCTGACCACGGTGTATCATGGCTGCTGAGACCAGACACAGTAGTCAGTTTTATGTGCCTCTGTCATCAGCAGCCTGGTTTGGGGAGGTACCAGCTCCGGGTAAGATCGGCAATCTACGACCATTTTGGGCCCCTCCTACTTTCCCCGCTGCCTTCTGGGACACACACAGGTCCCAGAAGGTGTTAGGACCATTCAGAAAGCGCGGCTCGTGCAGGCGCGCTAGGAAACCGACTGTGAAGGCTCCACTGCCGGCGCAAACGAAACGGCTCGGGGTGCCGACATTGCGGGAACCCTGTTACAGGTAAGTATCCTTATATTAAAAGTCGGCAGCTACATTATTTGTACAGGATTTGTAGCTGCTGACTCTTAAAGAGGAGCAGAAAATGGGGGAAAAAAAGAGACTGCGCTAGGATATAAACTAATTAATTATAAAATTGTGTGCGGCCTGAAGCGCTAGTTAATAAGCAGAAACTAACCTGAAAATATAAACAGTGAACAAAGTGGAAAAAATATATATAGTTGCGCTAATTTTTAAACCACCTTTAGGGGGGGAGTGACTCAATCACCACCACCGTAAGTGTGAAATATATGGTGCAAGATATAAATAATAATAATATATTTGGTGATTTGAGTCAATTCCCCCCCCCCCCCCCCTAAAGGTGGTTTAAAAATTAGCGCAACTATATATATTTTTTGTGAAACTCTGGTTAAAGATAGTATACGCGCCCCTTTACCTTTTCAAACCACCACTGCGCACAGGAAAAATAAATGCAAATATATATATATATATAGCTGCTACTTGAAAGGTATGATATATATGCAAAAATTTAAATGAAAAATGTGTAGCGCTACAAATTTTTCATTTACATTTTTGCATATATATGTGTGTGTGTGTGTGTGTATATATATATATATATATATATATATATATATATATATATATATATATATATATATATATATATATATATATATATATATATATATATATATATATATATATTCCATATTTTTTTCTCCTTTAGAGAGAAGCACCAATCTATAAAAAAAAAAAATGAAGTCCAGCGGGGTGCATGCCACCTCCTGGGTTTATCTCTATTATTTATTTAGCAGCTTTATAATACTCCCAGGAAGATGGCAATTTTTATAGTTCCCGGGAGAACAACGCTGATCCTTCTGAGCTCTGCATCTTGAACAGAAGAGTCACTGCAGCTGCTATGCCCGCCCCTCCACTCCTCCTGCCCAATCACAGAAGCCTTGGTATTATGTAAGCTCATTCGCAAAATACAAAGGCTTCTGTAAATGGGCAGCAGAAGACAGGGGAGGGCATAGCTGCTCTGGGCAGCTTCTCTCCTCTCAGATCACCAGAGTTTTCCTCTGGCGGAGCACTAAACCTGTCAAATGTAAATAATGGAGATGAGCCCGGGAGATGTCAGGCACCTCCTTGGACGTTGCCATAGTTGTGTGCCTTCACTTTTTACAAAGTGTCCGAATGCCCAGAATTCAGCTTTAAGTGTACGGAGCCAAATCACTACTGCATGTGGTTGTGGTGTAGTGGGTTCAGCCTTTTTTAGAGTTTAAAACGGGTAGATCACTTTTCAGAGGGGCGGCAAGAACTTTTGTACATGAGAAGGAGCCCTACCTATGCCAACTGCTTCTGTCATCCAGTAACATACTTGCGTGTGATTTTGCAGTGATAAAGTTGCGTTTTATTTTGCATGGTGTGTGACTTTGCAGCTTATAGATGACGTTTAATCTTCTTATACTTTGCCTTGCCTGGTTCCTTTCTCCTCGAGAGGCTAAACTTTCCTGGTTTCATTGTATACCCTTACTTTAGACCCAGTGTTGTGATCACTATGCAGTGCAGACAGATCATGGTTGGTGGGAGGGGCCGGCAGGGCGCTGTACATGGCCTCCTGAAAACATCCCAGCCCCCGGCCTCAGTACCCCTCTCAAGGACCATGATGTAAGCAGAGGGCTGGTTCTTGGGAGGAGTTATGCAAATATCAAAATGCCTTGATGGATGGGTGTCAGTCTGGAGGAGTGGGGTTTCCTGGGTTAGGCTGTCAGTTCGCTATATGTTCATTAACGTGTGTTATGAGCAAGTAAGTATTTGGCATTTCGCGAAGTGCAGTAGGGATCGCTTTGATGCCATTGGCCAGCTTGAACAGGAAATGCAATATGTGGGGGTGTGTAAGCTGTTTGGATTTGAGCGCAGACATTGTCAGTTCTTTGGAGGAGCGTGTGACCTTCCAGCAACAGAGTACACAGGGTGAAATGATGGGGGAGTTGAGTGTCATTGGTGGAGGGGCAGAATGGTGGGGCAGTGTCATTGGTGGAGGGGCGGAATGGTGGGGCAGTGTCATTGGTGGAGGGGCGGAATGGTGGGGCAGTGTCATTGGTGGAGGGGCGGAATGGTGGGGCAGTGTCATTGGTGGAAGACGGAATGGTGGGGCAGTGTCATTGGTGGAGGGGCGGAATGGTGGGGCAGTGTCATTGGTGGAAGGGCGGAATAGTGGGGCAGTGTCATTGGTGGAGGGGCGGAATGGTGGGGCAGTGTCATTGGTGGAGGGGCGGAATGGTGGGGCAGTGTCATTGGTGGAGGGACAGAATGGTGGGGCAGTGTCATTGGTGGAGGGGCGGAATGGCGTTGTAGATGAGTGTCGCTGGGGCGGTTGAAAGTCAATAGTGGAGGGGTGGAATAATGGGGCGGTTGAGTGTCATTGGTGGAGGGGCGGAATGGTGGGGCAGTGTCATTGGTGGAAGGGCGGAATGGTGGGGCAGTGTCATTGGTGGAGGGGCGGAATGGTGGGGCAGTGTCATTGGTGGAGGGGCGGAATGGTGGGGCAGTGTCATTGGTGGAGGGACGGAATGGTGGGGCAGTGTCATTGGTGGAGGGGCGGAATGGCGTTGTAGATGAGTGTCGCTGGGGCGGTTGAAAGTCAATAGTGGAGGGGTGGAATAATGGGGCGGTTGAGTGTCATTGGTGGAGGGGCGGAATGGTGGGGCAGTGTCATTGGTGGAAGGGCGGAATGGTGGGGCAGTGTCATTGGTGGAGGGGCGGAATGGTGGGGCAGTGTCATTGGTGGAGGGGCGGAATGGTGGGGCAGTGTCATTGGTGGAGGGACGGAATGGTGGGGCAGTGTCATTGGTGGAGGGGCGGAATGGTGGGGCAGTGTCATTGGTGGAGGGACGGAATGGTGGGGCAGTGTCATTGGTGGAGGGGCGGAATGGCGTTGTAGATGAGTGTCGCTGGGGCGGTTGAAAGTCAATAGTGGAGGGGTGGAATAATGGGGCGGTTGAGTGTCATTGGTGGAATGGTGGAGCGGTTGAGTGTCATTGGTGGAATGGTGGAGCGGTTGAGTGTCATTGGTGGAATGGTGGGGCGGTTGAGTGTCATTGGTGGAATGGTGGGGCGGTTGAGTGTCATTGGTGGAATGGTGGGGCGGTTGGGTGTCATTGGTGGAATGGTGGGGCGGTTGAGTGTCATTGGTGGAATGGTGGGGTGGTTGAGTGTCAGTGGTGGAGAGGCGGAATAAAGGGGCGGTTGAGTTTCATTGGTGAAATGGTGGGGCGGTTGAGTGTCATTGGTGGAATGGTTGGGTGGTTGAGTTTCATGGGGAAGTTGAGTATGACTGCTGATGGGTTCTATGGAGGAGCATGTGACCTCCAAGCACAGAGCACACAGGGTGAAATGATGGGGGAGTTGAGTGTCATTGGTGGAGGGGCGGAATTGGGGGGGCAGTGTCATTGGTGGAGGGACGGAATGGCGTTGTAGATGAACGTCGCTGGGGCGGTTGAAAGTCCATAGTGGAGAGGCGGAATGGTGGGGCAGTTGAATGTCCATAGTGGAGGGGTGGAATGGTGGGGCGGTTGAATGTCCATAGTGGAATGGTGGGGCGGTTGACTTTCATTGGCAATGAGGTGAATTGATTGGGGAAGTTGAGTATGACTGGTGATGAGTGTGAATGGTGGAGAAGTTGAGCCTCATTGATGAGGTGGAATGGTGTTGAAGTTGAATAACATTGGTGATGAGGTGGAATGGTGGGGCAGTTGAGTCTCATTGGTGATGGGGGTGGGGGATTTCTGTATAGGAGAACCTCTCATCACCCTGCCCTGAATGGTCATACCGTGTTTCCCCGAAAATAAGACTGGGTCTTATATTAATTCTGGCTACAAAAAACACACTAGGGCTTATTTTCAGGGGGTGTCTTATTTATTTACGGTATGTACAAAAAAGTTTGTCAGCTCCGGAGTCAGCCTTGTGAAATTCTGTAATCCCAAAAATAAACCTTTGTTTAAAGACCTTATAAAATTATGTAATTTGTTCTGTAAAAAAGATGATATCATGTGCAGTGTGTCTCCTTGTAACATTATTGTGGAAAATACCTAATTTACAGTGCCGCTGGCCGCTCACATGAACCGCCGGAGCTCTTCTTCCCCACTCCAAATACTGCAGAGGGAGGGGCCAAGATCCCCAATGACGTCAGCCACACTCTGAGTACTGCAGTGGGAGGGGCTGCTGACATCAGCCGAGAGGAGAAGAGCTTTGGCGGGGTCACGTGAGCGACCGGCAGTGCTGTAAATAAGGTTTTTTCGACAATAAATTTACACAAGGAGACACACATTATATAACCTTTTTACAGAACGGATTACATGTTTTACAAGGACTTTAACTAGGGATTATTTTTGGGGTAGGGCTTATATTGCAGCCATCCCAGAAACTCACTCTAGGTCTTATTTTCAGGGTAGGGCTTATTTTTGGAGAAAAGGGGAGTGACGGATCCTCTTCCGATTATAAAATTGCTGTATGTCCAGCAGACTGCTCCGAGGATTGCTTGCTCCTTCTCTAACCTTTCTCTTCCACCCATGCAGGAACCCGTTGCCGTTCCCCAGCCGGCAGAGGACAGCTTCCGTCCGGGCTCTTTATTCCGACAACTGGCTACACAAGATGAAGACATGCAGGCGCCCTCCCTCTTCAAACTGGGCTGGCTGTCCAGCATGACCAAGTGACCCCCCCCACCACCCCCCAATCCCCTGTAATGTCCCCAATGATGAACTGACAATAATTAATTTTATATTTTAAGCAAATTAAATAACTTTATTGTGCAATAATTCTCAGTTTGTGGCTCCTCCTCCTTCCTTTGTATACAAATGCAGTGAAGTCCTAGGATCGAGTTTTGTGAAATCGCCCGCAGTTCTTTGCTCCTAGATTTACTCAGAAAGGTGAGTCCTGGGGTGGGTAAGGTGGCCCAAGGGTCACAAATGGCCCTTTGGTATATGATGTGTGGCCCTCAGCAGTCTGTACCAGGAACATTGATTGGGGGAATAGCATTGTTCTCTTACCTTGTGTAACATCTTCATGGTTTGGTGTTCTCTTCCCAGCCAACAATGTATCCCGTCCACACACTGACCCTCGTTTCCTAGGTCTGCAGGTCCTTTCTAGCATTACATATATTCAACATTATGTGCGGCCCTTTGGTGATGTCAGGGACCTGCAGTGGAGGCCCCCTATAGTTTATAACTTGACAAACGCTGTCTTTAACCAGTTCCCGCCCGGCCAATAACAGATTGAAGTCCGGGAAGTGGTTTTGAAATCCTGACTGGATGTCCATGGACGTCCTGCGGGATTTCATGCCGTGGGGGGCGCGCAGCGATCGGTGATGTGGGGTGTCAGTCTGACACCCTGCATCTCCGATCTCGGTAAAGAGCCTCCGGCGGAGACTCTTTACCACGTGATCAGCCGTGTCCAATCACGGCTAATCACGATGTAAACAGGAAGAGCCGTTGATGGCTCTTCCTCACTCGCGTCTGACAGACGGGGGGATTTGCGCTGATTGTTTATCAGCGCAGCCCCCCCTCGGATCGCCACACTGGACCACCAGGGAAGGGCAAATAAATAAAAAAAAAAAGCTTGAAAAAAAAAAAAAAAGCATTTAAAAAAAAAGATGCCAGTCAGTGCCCACAAATGGGCACTGACTGGCAACATGGGTAAATCAGTGCTGCCCCACAGTGTCCATCCATGCCCAGTGCCCACCTATCAGTGCCCATCTGTGCCACCCATAAGTATCCATCAGTGCCACCCATCAGTGCCGCCTATGTGTGCCCATCAGTGCCGCCTATGTGTGCCCATCAGTGCCGCCTATGTGTGCCCATCAGTGCCGCCTATGTGTGCCCATCAGTGCCGCCTATGTGTGCCCATCAGTGCCGCCTACCAGCGCCGCCAATCAGTGCCATCTCATCGGTGCCCATCAGTGCCGCCATATCAGTGCCCGTAATTGAAAGAGAAAAACTTATTTACAAAAAAATTAACAGAAAAAAATAAAAACCATTTTTTTTTTCAAAATTTTCAGTCTTTTTTTAGTTGTTGCGCAAAAAAAAAAAAATCGCAGAGGTGATCAAATACCAACAAAAGAAAGCTCTATTTGTGGGGGAAAAAGGACGCCAATTTTGTTTGGGTACAGTGTAGCGTGACCGCGCAATTGCCATTCAAAGTGCGACAGCGCTGAAAGCTGAAAATTGGCTTGGGCGGGAAGGTGCGTAAGTGCCTGGTATGGAAGGGGTTAAAGAGGAAGTAAACCCTCAGGGACAACTTGCACCTATAGGTAAGCCGAGATTAAGGCTTACCTGTAGGTGCTTGCAATATTTGCAATGTCCCTGAGCGACACCTTTTAAACGGCGCATGCGCCATCTTGAAAGGGCACGCTGTGACATTTCAAGCCGGGGCCATGCCGTTAAAGGCGGCTCCCGCCAGTCACAGAGCCGGAGTTCGCATCCCCCCCCGGAAGAAGAGGGGTGAATATGGACGCTCGCTGCCAGCGTGGAAGACTGTGACATTGCGGGCTTCTCCTGCGGGGAAGTGTCACATAATGGGCTAGTATGCGATGCATACTAGCCCATTATGCTTTACCTTTGCAGGGAAACAACGAGGAAGTAAAACCCATCAGGGTTTACTTCCTCTTTAAAGGATCAGTCCACCCGCATTGTGTTCTAGCAGGATTCTGCGCTGAGCCACCTGCTTCCTTATTTCTGTCTGGATTTCTCTCTTCATACCTTTTAAGGGTGTTCCCACTATATAAGAAGTACAGCAGGGGGAGTGAGACACACCCACCCTCCTTGCTGCTGCAGCAGTCCTGGATAAGTCGATTGCAGTCAAAGCGGCACTCTTGTTTGGTGTCGGTGACGGAGTCCTAAAGCCAGGTGATCAGCATCCCCCTGCGTATCTCTAAATACACACGTCCTTTATCCCTCCAACATCCACCAAGTCCTTAAATCTCAGTTTTGGGGGGACTCTAACCCTAGAACATGGTTTTCCCATAAGGCCTCATTTTGGCCATTACTGATTAGCATGCAATATTATTGCACAATGGCATATTTCGTTAAGACACCCCATGGGCTGCCAACACACAGCAACAGGAGGAAAACCAGCCATTCGCACGGTATGTACTTTGTGATGCGCCGCAGCGCCGGTGTCCCAAGGTGCCAACCATACTTGTGCGCTGGGGGGCTTCGTTCTAATTAAATGGCAATGCTTAGGTGTGAAATCAGCCTAATGGTCCCGAAGCCCCACCCTTGGCGCAGGAAACCTCACATCTGCCATATTGGTCACTGATGGAACTGCACTACCTGTCCTCGGTACTTTGCCGATGAGCCATGAGAAATGCTGGTAAACGGAGTCTAATAGGTTGGTGTACCTCCATTTTTGAGCTGTTCCACCGCTAACCCAAATAACCCCTCGAAGGAGAAGATGTGGTGGTCCTGGCCTGAGATACACTGCTATGCAGAGCACACAATCCAACATAAGGTGATCACAGCTTCCATCTGCATGTAGCTGAGGACAAAATCACTTTAATTGCAGCTCCACCGACTGAACATTCACCCTCCTTTCAGGCCATTGGGAGAGGGGAAAAAAAAAAACAAAGGGCCAGATTCATGTAGCACTTACGCCGGCGTAGCTCGAGATGCGCGGCGTGGGCCAGATTCACAAAGAGATACGCCGTCGTATCTCTGAGATCCGACGGTCGGATCTATGCGACTGATTCATAAGAATCAGTTCCGCATAGATCCGACTGGTGTAAGTGACTTACACCGTCGGATCTTAGGCTGCAACATCCCGCAGGCCGCTAGGTGTCGCTTCGGCGAGGAATATGCAAATTCCGATTTCCGCCGATTCAGAAACGAACGCCCGCCCGCCCGCCCGTCGCTTTTTTTTTTTTACGTCGTTTGCGTTCGGCTTTTTCCGGCGGATAGTTACCCCTGCTATATGAGGGGTAGCTAATGTTAAGTATGGCCGTCGTTCCCGCGCCGAGTTTTAAATTTTTATGTCGTTTACGTAAGTTGGTCGGGAATACGGATGGCCGGAATTTACGTTGCCGCCGAAAACAATCATGTCCTAGCGACGTCATTTGGAGCATGCGCACTGGGAAATATCGCCGGCAGCGCATGCGCAGTTAAATCGGCGCGGGAACGCGCCTGATTTAAATTGTACACTCCCCCTAGCCACGGAATTTGAATTCCGCCGGGGGAGTTATGATCCGCCGGCGCAAGTTTGGAGGTAAGTGCTTTGTGAATACTGCACTAGCCTCGCAAAAGTGCGCCGGCGGATCGTAAATCACATAGATTATCGGATCTTTAGATCCGCGTAATCTATGTGAATCTAGCCCAAAGCTAGAGATGCAAAACATATATATATATATATATATATATGACAGAGCTAAACCAAGTGCAAGGTATCGGCACTGTCCAATGAGAATAGCGGGAGTGAGTCACATGTTCCTCCGTACTTGGAAGTTGAAGGTAATGTCTTCTCTCCCATCAGATGAAAATAAAATTGGCGAGAAGAAGAGCGGTGTTTGTTCTGCTGGGGAGGGACTAGAAAAGTGGCTGCTGCTGCGTTGCCTATAAAGCCAGGGTCCAGGGATGGACTGGCCATTGGGACTACAGGGAGTTTCCCGGTGGGCCGATGGTTCAGTGGGCCGGCTTCAGTGACAGCGGACCGCCGCCTCCTCTGTCTCTCCCTTCCCGCAGCGCTCACCTGGAGGGAACAGGGAAGCAGGGGGAGGACCGCAGCGCTTTACAACATGAGGGCAGATAGTACAGTTACAATACAAGAGGAATCAGAAAGCCCTGCTCCCGAGAGCTTACAGTTTTACTAAATCAACCCCTGTATTACTATAGTAACCTTGTACTACTCTGGGGGATCGGGATTTACCCCCCCCCCCATGATTGCTTATACCAGGGATATGCAATTAACGGACCTCCAGCTGTCGCAAAACTACAAGTCCCATCATGCCTCTGCCTCTGGGAGTCATGCTTGTGGCTGTCAGAGTCTTGCTATGCCTCATGGGACTTGTAGTTCTGCAAAAGCTGGAGGTCCGCTAATTGCCTTATACCAATGAATTTCACGGTTATACGCAACTTTTTTTACTGAATGAAATTGATTCAGTGTGCATTGTGATTAGCTGCGATTGGCCACAGCTAATCACATGGTACAGATGAGCTGCGATTGTCCCTGTCTGTACCATGTGATCATTGTGACCAATCACAGCTAGCAACATAATTGTATACAATGGATGGCATGAACCAAAGCCATGCCTTGTTTACCACTCACATGATCTGCTGTGATTGGTCGCATCGATCACATGGTACAGACAGTGCCAATCACAGCTAGCAACATAATTGTATACAATTGATGGCATGAATCAAAGCCCTTCCTTGTTTACAACTCATGTGATCTGCTGTGATTGGCCCTGTCTGTACCATGTGATCGCTGCGACCAATCACAGCAGATCACATGAGTTGTAAACAAGGAATGGCTTTGATTCATGCCATCAATTGTATACAACTATGTTGCTAGCTGTGATTGGCCCGGTCTGTACCATGTGATCGCTGCGACCAATCACAGCTAGCAACATAATTGTATACAATTGATGGCATGAATCAAAGCCATTCCTTGTTTACAACTCATGTGATCTGCTGTGACTGGTTGCAGTGATCACATGGTACAGACAGGGCCAATCACAGCTAGCAACATAATTATATACAATGGATGGTATAAATCAAAGCCATTCCTCGTTTACAACTCATGTGATCTGCTTGGTCACAGCGATCAAGTGACTTGTCGGTATTGTTCCCCTATCCAGATGGTTCCTATAAGGACTGCGCAGGCGCAATCCTTGCAGACGGAAATCTCAGAACCTCGCCCGGCATCCAGGCTCATTCCTTAACATCCCTGTGGATTGGAGGATGTTAAAAAAAAGAGCCAGGAGGCCGAGCGAGCCGTCCGAGCGAAGCGAGGACGTGAGGCCGACTGGCCACTTTCCTCAAGTTCCATGTCGCCCTGGATGCCGGCCGAGGTTTGGAGATTTCCGTCGGCAAGGATTGCGCCTGCGCAGTCCTTACAGGAACCATCCTGATAGCCGGAACCATATTGGCAGATCACCGGTACACTAATCCGTCATTAGCTGTGCCCCACGCAAGGCACCTTTCCGGGAGGACGTCATAGGACGACGTCTACCTGGAAAGATGAACGTCCCTCCCCCAACCGTCATTTGACTATAGGCCTGGCAGGAAGCGGTTAAGCCTTAAAAATCTGCTGTAGCAAAGGAAGGGGGTAAAGTGCAGCCAAAAAACAAAAGTGAGAGATTTGAGAAGTTTATTATGGAAACCAATCAAGAGCAAACTTTCACCTGTGTCCAGAAGCAACTTAAACCGGTCATAAAATCCACACACAACACCACCCTGCAATTCCTTTTTTTCTCAAACATAATTTCATTACATGATGTACTCCCTTTTACGACCCCAAGCACAAGGTCCGGTAGAGATGGAAGCGTTACGCTAGTTTGCGTCAATCATCCCTCCATCCTGCTTGCTGTGGAGGGACGATATTTATATATCTCTAGTTGCTGGGGGTCATAGGAGCCTATAGTAGCATTGACTACGTGTCCATAGCATGTGGAGTCATAGAAGGACGCCTGTTGGGTTGTTTGCCGGTGTCAAGACCAACGTTCAGCTAAACCAACTTCTATAAAAAGCTGATGCAAAAAAAAAAGCCGTCTAAAGCATTTTATTTTACGCGTTCTGTACAATCCTTCATCTGTATGAAAACAAACAGTCCATTGTAAAAACCTGGCCCTCCATTCCCATCATTAAAGCGACCAGGAGGTACGGCATGGCTTTAATTCTTCTAGCACCAGAGAGGACTGTGCTGCTTGCTGGGAGACCGGGTCAAGTAGAGGCGCCGTCCGGTGCTACCGGCTGGGTGCGCATTGAGGAACACTTAGTACAGACGCCACCCTGAAAAGTCTCTAGAAAACGTTTGTAGACTCTTATAAATAGAAGTAGAAGAAGAGAAGAAGAAGAGCAAGGGCAGGAGAAGAAGAGAAGAAGAAGAGCAAGGGCAGGAGAAGAAGAGAAGAAGAAGAGCAAGGGCAGGAGAAGAAGAGAAGAAGAAGAGCAAGGGCAGGAGAAGAAGAGGAAGGGCAGGAGAGCAAGGGCAGGAGAAGAAGAGAAGAAGAAGAGCAAGGGCAGGAGAAGAAGAGAAGAAGAAGAGCAAGGGCAGGAGAAGAAGAGAAGAAGAAGAGCAAGGGCAGGAGAAGAAGAGAAGAAGAAGAGCAAGGGCAGGAGAAGAAGAGAAGAAGAAGAGCAAGGGCAGGAGAAGAAGAGAAGAAGAAGAGCAAGGGCAGGAGAAGAAGAGCAAGGGCAGGAGAAGAAGAGAAGAAGAAGAGCAAGGGCAGGAGAAGAAGAGAAGAAGAAGAGCAAGGGCAGGAGAAGAAGAGAAGAAGAAGAGCAAGGGCAGGAGAAGAAGAGAAGAAGAAGAGCAAGGGCAGGAGAAGAAAAGAAGAGCAAGGGGAGGAGAAGAAAAGAAGAGCAAGGGGAGGAGAAGAAAAGAAGAGCAAGGGGAGGAGAAGAAAAGAAGAGCAAGGGGAGGAGAAGAAAAGAAGAGCAAGGGGAGGAGAAGAAAAGAAGAGCAAGGGGAGGAGAAGAAGAGGAAGGGGAGGAGAAGAGAAGAAGAGGAAGGGGAGAAGAGAAGAAGAGGAAGGGGAGGAGAAGAGAAGAAGAGGAAGGGGAGGAGAAGAGGAAGGAATGAATGAATGAATGAATGAATGAGACGGGGGGATGGAGAGCTGAGACAGAATCTAATAGCACCCCCACATGTGATCAGCTATATCCATCCACTAAGGTGATAGGCTGGAACACCTCTCCCCCATTTGACAAGTTGCAAAAAAACCCACCCCCGCCAACTAAAAACCACCACAAACAAAATAACCACCAACCCCCCCGCCAGGTCTGTGGAGGGGTTCACCGATTTGATTAGTCCCTGGTGCTGGGGGCCGCTGCTCTAGTACACCCCCCATCCCTCCCAACAGGTTGCAACCACCCCCCGTTTGAAATACTACACTCCCAAATCCCCCCCCCCCCCCCCAAACAGGGTGAAACCACCACAGCAATAACCTCCACCACCCCCCTGGTCCGTGGAGAGGTTCACTTCCCAACGACCAGTGCTGGGGATTACGGCTCTAGTACACAACCCCCCCCCCCCCCCAATAGGCTGCAACACCCTCTGGAGGTGACAGTTTGCAAACATTTAAAAAATACATTTTAGGGAATACAAAAATGTATACGAGGCGCCCCTCAATACACACCCTGGGGCTGACCGTCCTTTGTGAGATTATGGTGAGAGGAGAGGTAGCAGCCAAGGTTCACATTCACCATGGAGGAAAACACACTCCGCTTTACATCCATTGGAACCACTTTTATGGGTCCAGCGCCATCACACGATTCATCCAGTGCCCGCCGGGCATAGAAAGCGAAGATGGACGCCGCAACCAAGTATGGATCTTCTTGGACTCGGGAAGTTTAAAAAGAGTTTGTTCACCAACAAGCTGCCCGTGCAGATAAGGGGGGCGAGAAGGTAAAAACAAAACATTGCCGCTTTGAGCAAAGTTTAAGAACGTCCTCGCTATGGATGCGAGTAATTTATCTGCCGTCCATCATCCGGTCCTGCCTCGTTGCTAGGGTGTTGCTAAGACACTCCCAGCTGATTCAAAACACCCTTCCTGTGCCCTCTCACCCCTACCACTGTAGCTCAGTGGACCACATATGTGCGGTGGATTTCAGAGGTCGCTCCTGTGATGGTGAGCAGGAAAAGTTGGGAGCGTCTTAACAACAAGACAGTGTGGAATGATGCCATCTCATCAGTTTTTCAGTTAGGCTTCAGGAGGCATGTACATGACCTACATCAGGGGTGTCCAAACTGCAGACTTTTGCTTGCCATAATTCAGCCCTTGGGACACTAGACCACCGACACCATTGATGGGCCCCTAGTCCTCCCACCGGCACCATTGATGGGCCCCCCAATCCCGACACCATTGATGGGCCCCCCAGTCCCGACACCATTGATGGGCCCCCTAGTCCTCCCACTGGCACCATTGATGGGCCCCCTAGTCCTCCCACTGGCACCATTGATGGGCCCCCTAGTCCTCCCACCGACACCCTTGATGGGCCCCCTAGTCCCGACACCAGTGATGGGCCCCCTAGTCCTACCACCGACACCAGTGATGGGCCCCTAGTCCTACCACCGACACCATTGATGGGCCCCTGGTCCTGACACCATTGATGGGCCCCTAGTCCTCCCACCGGCACCATTGATGGGCCCCTGGTCCTGACACCAGTGATGGCCCCCTAGTCCTCCCACCGACACCATTGATGGGCCCCCTAGTCCTCCCACCGGCACCATTGATGGGCCCCCTAGTCCCGACACCATTGATGGGCCCCCTAGTCCTCCCACCGACACCCTTGATGGGCCCCCTAGTCCCGACACCAGTGATGGGCCCCCTAGTCCTACCACCGACACCAGTGATGGGCCCCCTAGTCCTACCACCGACACCAGTGATGGGCCCCCTAGTCCTACCACCGACACCCGCGACGGTGCACCAGCCCTCCCACCGACACCCGCGACGGGGCACCAGCCCTCCCACCGACACCCGCGACGGGGCACCAGCCCTCCCACCGACACCCGCGACGGGGCACCAGCCCTCCCACCGACACCCGCGACGGGGCACCAGCCCTCCCACCGACACCCGAGGACCGTTTACACCCACTGGCCACAGTCCAGCTGCCGCCCCCCCCCCCCTAAAGGAGAGTAACCTGGTCCTTTGTTTGGAAAGTTCTGAGACCCCTGCACTAGGTGGCAGCACAGTCACAAAATGACCTCCGCCTTTGGTCACTGACTCAACATCACATTAGTGTGCGTCGGGAACAGACGCTAAATAGCATGATTTTCTGACACTCGAGAGGGGGGGCTGCCGTCATGTAGCAGGCGCACACTAAGCGTGCCAAAACAGCATGGTACCGTAGAACCATTTGGTCCGGTACTCTACACTCTTAGTAAAGAATCAGGAAGTTTTACACATTTATTTTTTTTCTGCGTTAAAATTAAAAGGCCGACCTACACGCGATGCACAGAAACGAGTTAAACAAATCTGAAATGAATGACGGTGGGAAAGCCAGAGACCTGGCTGCGCGGAGACCTGGCTGCGCACATCCTGGAGATACACGTGTAAGCAGCGTTGGCACTGCAGAACATTTTTATGTAGAATCTCTCTGCATTCTATCATTGCTTTGAGCGCCGGATTCGTTTTTCCTCCAGCGTCTTTCACACCCATTTTGTTTTTTAGACTGGGGGCCCTGAAATAGGGATTGGCAGTTTTTCCCTCATGGCAACCAATCAGATCCAGCTTTTCTGGTTAGGACATGAAAGGTAGAAGTTAAACTTCGGGTAGGTTACTAATTTTGACACATCAATAAGCACTGCAAACGTAAAATGTTTTATTGTTCAAAAATGACCGCGTTTCTTAGCAAAGTAGCTTTAAAAATCAGTGATGTCATCACCGTACAACAGAAACTTCAGCTACGTCTGGGCTGAGAGTCAGTGATGTCATCAATGTGCAACAGAAACTGCAGCTACGCCTGGGCTGATGTCATCACTGTGCAACAGAAACTGGAACTATGTCTGGGCTAAGAGTCAGTGATGTCATCAATGTGCAACAGAAACTTCAGCTACGCCTGGGCTGAAAGTCTGATGTCATCACTGTGCAACCGGAACTGCAGCTATGCCTGGGCTAAGAGTCAGTGATGTCATCAATGTGCAACAGAAACTGCAGCTACGCCTGGGCTGAAAGTCTGATGTCATCACTGTGCAACAGAAACTGCAGCTATGTCTGGGCTGAGAGTCAGTGATGTCATCAATGTGCAACCGGAACTGCAGCTACGCCTGGGCTAAGAGTCAATGATGTCATTACTGTGCAACATGAACTGCAGCTATGCCTGGGCTAAGAGTCAGTGATGTCATCAATGTGCAACAGAAACTGCAGCTACGCCTAGGCTGATGTCATCACTGTGCAACATGAACTGCAGCTATGTCTGGGCTAAGAGTCAGTGATGTCATCAATGTGCAACAGCAACGACAGCTACGCCTAGGCTGAAAGTCAGCAATGTCATCACTGTGCAACCTAACTGCAACTACGTCTGGGCTAAGAGTCAGTGATGTCATCACTGTCCAACAGAAACTGAGGCTACGCCTAGGCTGAAAGTCTGATTTCATCACTTTGCAACAGAAACTGCAGCTACGCCTGGGATAAAGGTCAGTGATGTCATCACTGTACAACAGAAACTGCAGCTACGCCTGGGATAAAGGTCAGTGATGTCATCACTGTACAACAGAAACTGCAGCTACGCCTTGGCGGGAAGTCAGTGATGTCATGAACATGCAACAGAAACTGCAGCTACACTGGGCTGAAAGTCTGAGGTCATCACTGTGCAACAGAAACTGCAACTACGCCTGGGATAAAGGTCAGTGATGTCATCACTGCGCAACAGAAACTGCAGCTACACATGAGGTCATCACTGTGCAACAGAAACTGCAACTATACCTGGGCTAAAGGTCAGTGATGTCATCACTGTGCAACAGCAACGACAGCAAAGCCTGGGCTAAGAGTCGGTGATGTCATCACTGTGTGACAGCAGCTACGCCTGGGCTGAAAATCAGGGCTGACATCACTGTGCAACAGAAACTGCAGCTACGCCTGGGCTATGGGAGGAGGTATTCGGGTGCGTTCACACTTGCCTTTGTGGGCCAGTAAAACCCTCAGCAGTTGAGCCACATTTTTACCATTTATCCTCTATAGCAGCAGGGACGGGGCCAACGGTGTGTGCACACGCTGCAACGTTTTCCTTTGTAGCCACAGCAGGAACTATGCCACGTCATAAGTAAATGGGGCTGCTTTGCATGCGCCCTGCAACCGCTTGCAATGCACAGTAGTGCAGTGATCAAAAGGGTTAAAGGCAGGCGATTACAGTGCCTTCTCACCGCCTGTCAAAACGCTCTCTGAAAAGCCATCTGAACGCAGATTACTCTTCAGAGACTAAAACAAAATGTGAACAAGCACCTAAGCGAGTCTCCGACATCACTCTGTAGGGCTAATGAGAAAAGCTTCAATTCCCAGCATGCAATGGGATATGAATTTGGGGGGGGGGGGGGTGGGGCGAGCTTGTCGCCAGTCTTAGTGGAAGGGACAGAGAGCCCGAGACACCCGGGTCCTCCCACCACAACCAGTGGTGGAGCAGCTGGTAAAGGGGGGGGAACTACAGCGGGGCGGTTACAAGACCGATAGTCCAGGGAAGGGAGGGGCACTGCCCTTTAGAAAGGGAACATAGGGATCTCCAAGCCCTGATCATGCCAGTTTCTCATTGTGGTGGCAGCAGTGAATTGCTAAAGACATTTGTTGGTGGTTTAAATTCTCTGCCCGGAGTTCAGCTTTAACTGGTTGCAGGGGCAGTGGGGTTCTCTCAGACCCTTTCCACTCCGAGGGCACTGGGTTTCACAAGCTGGACCACCGACAGCGGAAACAAGAAACTGTTGTGGAACTGCTGGTCCCATCGCTTTCTACCATATTGCGGCAAGAAGTCGATCTCTGATTGGGCATTAAACGCTTACCCCCCTCAGTTCTCTTGGCACCTACCTATGCTGCAATGCATGCTGGCCAATCAGCAGCCTCTGTGCCGCCTCCCGGAAGCCCCTATAGTACGGCTTTCTGCCATAAAGTGTAGGTGGAACCAAGACTATATAATTTATGTCTATACCCCGAAAAAGTGCTAGCTTCAGTCACCCGCCAAAAAAAAAATATACAAATAAAAATTTACACAATTCAAGAAAATAAAGAGCAAGTTGGCATTTCAGACTAAGGAAAAACCGTCCAACGCGCTGAGCGCTTCTCCTCCTCATCAAATGGAACAAAAAAGAAAGTCTCTTGCAGCCGGCGAGGCGGACAGAATAGAGTCAAGTTTACCTGGTCAGTTGTGGGCGGCGATAAGACAGCTGACGGTTAGGAAGGTTTTTTTTTTTTTATCGGCGAGTCCCAAGAACGCGACCGGTCCTGTTTTGTTTTTTTGGTGGAGCGCGGACCAGGCAGGTCAGGAGGAGGGGCAGCCGCGTTGCTGTAAACTGGAAAAGTGGGCCTCTTTCAGGATCTGATTGATGTGCACGTAGGGTCCCTGATTGAGAGCGGACTGCTCGGGGGCGGACACCGGCTGCGGGGTGGCGGGGCCTGAGCTGCCCAAAGTCTGGAGGTGGTCCGAGGCTCCGCTTCTGTCTAGGCTGAGGTTACTGTTGCTGCTGTCGCTCCCTGAAGAAGACTGGAGAGAAAAAAAAAAAAGAATTAAAAACACGACAAAAGAGAGGCAGAAGATAAAATAAAAACACCAAAAGAGACAGAAAATATAAAAAACAGAAAATGCCCCAAATTCAAGTAAAATAAAAAAGGTGAACTCTGGACTTAACAAATGCTCAATATAAGAGAACCATGTGTGTATAAGACAGAACAAAAAACACCAAAAAGAGACAGAACAAAAAACACCAAAAAGAGACAGAACAAAAAACACCAAAAAGAGACAGAACAAAAAACACCAAAAAGAGACAGAACAAAAAACACCAAAAAGAGACAGAACAAAAAACACCAAAAAGAGACAGAACAAAAAACACCAAAAAGAGACAGAACATAAAAATTACAAGGTGAATAGAAAGGCTTAAATGCTCAAAATAAGAGCCGTGTGTGTCCCCCTGCCAGCAAACATAAAAAGAGCCACACACACACACACAAAAAAAGACAGAACAAAAGTAAAAAAACACCAAAAGAGACAGAACAAAATAACAATTACAAGAAAAATTTTAATAAAAAAGACCTAAATTCAAGTAAAATAAAAAGGTGAATAGAAAGGCTTAACAAATGCTCAAAATAAGAGCCGTGTGCGCCCCCCGCCAGCAAACATAAAAAGACAGGAAAAAAAAGATATTATATAATTTAAAAAAAAGCGAGAGAGGGAAAAAAAAAAAAAATAAATAAAAAAGTGATCGCCGCCATTACTAGTAAAAAAAAAAAAAAATTCCATAAATCTTTCTCCTATTTTGTAAACGCTATAACTTTTGCGCAACTCAATAAACACTTATTGAGATTTTTATTACCAAAAATATGTAGAAGAATACGTATCGGCCTAAACTGAGGAAGAATTTTTTTTTTTTTTTTAAATTGGGATATTTTTTATAGCAAAAAGTAAAAGAAATTGTGTTTTTTTTTTTCTTCAAAATAGTTGCTTTTTTTGTTGTTGTTTATAGCGCAGAAAAGAAAAACGCAGAGGTAATCAAATACCACCAAAAGAAAGCTCTATGTGTGTGAGAAAAAAAAAAAAACACGTCAATTTTGTTTGGGAGCCACGTCCGCGCAATTGTCAGTTAAAGCATCACAGTGCCGAATCGCAAAAAGGGGCCGGGCACTGAGCAGCCAAATCCTCCGGGGCTGAAGTGGTTAACAAGCCTACCCACTCCATGCTGCCGATTCGGTATCTTACAAGTTTTCTTCTTCTTTGTTATATTTCATTTTTCTACTTTATAGATCCCCCATGAGATAAATAAACCCGATGCATCCAAAGATGGCGCTCTTACCTCCGCCTCCGCTTCCCAGTCCTGGAACCCCGGGGGACTCCCGCTGCTCCTCTTTGACTGCGGGAGCTGGGAGACATCATTGTCCCTCCGCCTCTTCCTGCAAAAGGAATGACGCAGAATTAGTGGCCGGTGTGAATGGAAGAAGGGAGCGAGGAGAAGATCGACAAACCAATCATAGATGCCGTTCTCACACTCTGCACTCTTCCCAATCACTTTGCTACTAGAGCTTTTGTTTTCTGTAGATTGTATTGATGTTCACTGTCCCTCCCTCCTTGTCTGTGTCCCCACTGCAGCCTAAGATTGTGTAGTCCAGCCATTGCCACTTCTACTGAGCATGCTCCAGTTTCAGTTCCCTTCTAAGTTGTTACATTTTCTCCTTTTTATCTCTGCTGTCCATGTGACTATAAATGTGTACACACAGCGGCAAACAGTCCCCCTCCATCCCTCTCTCTCTCTCCCCCTGTCCTGGTATTGCTAAACACCACGGGGGCGAGATCTAAAACATTGATTGATGGAGACTTCACCTCCCTGTTAGTCCCAGCACAGACACAGCCTGTGATTGACAGAACCTCCTCCAGAAATAAACGAAGCGAACAAAGCGCCATTATTTATTTTGATTCTCTATTCTGAAAGCTTTTTGTTTGCCGTGTGATCGGCACAGAGCCAATCAGCGCTCTTGGAAGGACTGACTCTTCCATCTCCAGCACCACATTTCCCCAGATTCATAGAAGCCATAGCAGGTTTGGGGGGAAAAGCCCCGGCGGGGATCATTTTGCACCTCTCCGTCTCAGAATCGTATTAATTATCACAGAAAGAATTACGGGATTAATTAACCCCCCCCCCCCCCCCCCCATGTCTGAACATTACAGATAAAACCTCATCACAGAACCAAAACCGCAGAGATTTCCCTCATTGGCGCCCTTAATGTAGATTTTAGCAGCACAAAGAGCCCCGGCTGTGCCATTCAAAAGATCCGAGTTCACCAAAATGCCGGCCAATTAGCTGCATCCTACCTCTCCCCTTCTCCTGCCTTTCTCCCCTTCCCCCGATCAAACTGACCTCCTGTGTTTGCCGACCCGACAGCTGGTGGAGATCACTGTATTAGCGGAATAGCAGTGAAGTTCCCCCCACTTCCTCCTCCATCCTACAGCACTGCCCCCCCACTTCCTCCTCCATCCTACAGCACTGCCCCCCCCACTTCCTCCTACAGCACTGCCCCCCCACTTCCTCCTCCATCCTACAGCACTGCCCCCCCACTTCCTCCTCCATCCTACATCACTGCCCCCCCCACTTCCTACTCCACCCTACAGCACTGCCCCCCCCCCACTTCCTACTCCATCCTACAGCACTGCCCCCCCCCCACTTCCTACTCCATCCTACAGCACTGCCCCCCCCACTTCCTACTCCATCCTGCAGCACTGCCCCCCACTTCCTCCATCCTACAGCACTGCCCCCCCCCACTTCCTCCTCCATCCTACAGCACTGCCCCCCCCCCCACTTCCTCCTCCATCCTACAGCACTGCCCCCCCACTTCCTACTCCATCCTACAGCACTGCCCCCCCACTTCCTCCTCCATCCTACAGCACTGCCCCCCCCCCCCACTTCCTCCTCCATCCTACAGCACTGCCCCCCCACTTCCTCCTCCATCCTACAGCACTGCCCCCCCCACTTCCTACTCCACCCTACAGCACTGCCCCCCCCCCACTTCCTACTCCATCCTACAGCACTGCCCCCCCCCCCCCACTTCCTACTCCATCCTACAGCACTGCCCCCCCCACTTCCTACTCCATCCTGCAGCACTGCCCCCCACTTCCTCCATCCTACAGCACTGCCCCCCCACTTCCTCCTCCATCCTACAGCACTGCCCCCCCACTTCCTACTCCATCCTACAGCACTGCCCCCCCACTTCCTACTCCATCCTACAGCACTGCCCCCCCACTTCCTCCTCCATCCTACAGCACTGCCCCCCCCACTTCCTACTCCATCCTACAGCACTGCCCCCCCACTTCCTACTCCATCCTACAGCACTGCCCCCCCCCCACTTCCTACTCCATCCTACAGCACTGCCCCCCCCCACTTCCTCCTCCATCCTACAGCACTGCCCCCCCCACTTCCTCCTCCATCCTACAGCACTGCCCCCCCCCCCCACTTCCTCCTCCATCCTACAGCACTGCCCCCCCCCACTTCCTCCTACAGCACTGCCCCCCCCCCACTTCCTCCTCCATCCTACAGCACTGCCCCCCCCCCCCACTTCCTCCATCCTACAGCACTGCCCCCCCCACTTCCTCCTCCATCCTACACCACTGCCCCCCCCCCCACTTCCTCCTCCACCCTACAGCGCTTCCCCCCACTTTCTCCTCCACCCTACAGCGCTGTGCCCCACTTTCTCCTCCACCCTACAGCGCTCCCCCCCCCCCCCCCCAGCCCACTTCCTCCTCCATCCTGCAGCACTGTCCCCCCACTTCCTCCTCCATCCTACAGCACTGTCCCCCCCACCCTCTCCTCCATCCTGCAGCACTGTCCCCCCACTCCCTGCCCCATACTACAACGCTCCCCCCCCTATTTTGCTGTGAAATGAAAAACAACCCCCTACTATTTTTAAGCCGCTGCCATCTTGAGTAAGAGCAGATGACTCATGTAGCATTTACTTCCTGGAATCCATCTGCTCTAAGCTCAGGCATGCAGTCAGGAGGGTGTGCTTAACTCAGCAGACCCCCTCCTCCCCTACTAAAAAGACTCCTTGGATGTAAAACATCATTTACCTAGGCAAGAAACCAGGAAGCAACTAAAGAAGTGTAAAAGTTTAAAACACAGGTAAATATGAGAGACCCTCCTAATAATTTACTAATGCCAGCAGCACAAATAATCAATGGAGACGGAGAGAGTGAAGTTCCACTTTAATGAAACTTTCAATAAAACATAAGTAAAGCTTTCTTATCAGAATCTCACCGCACTGCGCCTGACGTTACCATAGCAACACAGGGCGTCCCGGGAAGGTAATAAGCAAACACCAGGAGCTTACAGGCCATTCTTACCTACTATCAGGCAACATCTGGTCTCTGCCGGCTGTACCGGATCACACAAGAAGAATCCACCAGGAATACCGGGGGGGGTAGGGGCAGATTGTGGGTCGGTTCTGGATCAGAAATCTCGGCTGATTATTTCAGGCTAAGAAGGAAAAAAAGGATTATCACCATGAAACTCCGAAAACGTATTTTATTTATAAAGTTTCCTCTTGTGATAAACAAGAATTGCCACACCACACTCCAGTGCTGTCCCTCCACTTCCTCCTCCATCCTACAGCGCTGCCCCCCCCCACTTCCTCCTCCATCCTACAGCACTGCCCCCCACTTCCTCCTCCAGCAGTCTCCCGCCCCCACTTCCTCCATCCTACAGCACTGCCCCCCCACTTCCTCCTCCAGCAGTCCCCCCCCCACTTCCTCCTCCATCCTACAGCACTGCCCCCCCACTTCCTCCTCCAGCAGTCTCCCCCCCACTTCCTCCTCCAGCAGTCTCCCCCCCCCCCACTTCCTCCTCCATCCTACAGCACTGCCCCCCCACTTCCTCCTCCAGCAGTCTCCCCCCCACTTCCTCCTCCAGCAGTCTTCCCCCCCCCACTTCCTCCTCCAGCAGTCTCCCCCCCACTTCCTCCTCCAGCAGTCTCCCCCCCCCCACTTCCTCCTCCATCCTACAGCACTGCCCCCCCACTTCCTCCTCCAGCAGTCTCCCCCCCACTTCCTCCTCCAGCAGTCTCCCCCCCCCCACTTCCTCCTTCATCCTACAGCACTGCCTCCCACTTCCTCCTCCAGCAGTCTCCCCCCCACTTCCTCCTCCATCCTACAGCACTGCCCCCCCCCCCACTTCCTCCTCCAGCAGTCTCCCCCCCCTTCCTCCTCCATCCTACAGCACTGTCCCCCCCCCCCCACTTCCTCCTCCATCACTGCCCCCCCCACTTTCTCCTCCAGCAGTCTTCCCCCCCCCCCCACTTCCTCCTCCATCCTACAGCACTGTCCCCCCCCTCCCACTTCCTCCTCCATCCTACAGCACTGTCCCCCCCTCCCACAGCACTGCCCCCCCCACCTTCTCCTCCATCCTAGAGCAGTCCCCCCCTCCCACTTCCTCCTCCATCCTACAGCAGGTTAACAGCAGGTCTATATAGTGTGGTGATCAGGCTCACAGTCCTCCTGCTGATCTTATGACACCCCAGTGGCAGCAAGGCCTCACATAGCCATGTACAAGGTTACTTCCCTCACTGTGCTCCTGCTGAGACCCGTAGTTTCCCTGGCTTCTGTACTAGGGTGATCAGGCTCACTGTGCTCCTGCCGAGACCCGTAGTTTCCCAGGCTTCTGTACTAGGGTGATCAGGCTCACTGTGCTCCTGCCGAGACCCGTAGTTTCCCAGGCTTCTGTACTAGGGTGATCAGGCTCACTGTGCTCCTGCCGAGACCCGTAGTTTCCCAGGCTTCTGTACTAGGGTGATCAGGCTCACTGTGCTCCTGCCGAGACCCGTAGTTTCCCAGGCTTCTGTACTAGGGTGATCAGGCTCACTGTGCTCCTGCTGAGACCCGTAGTTTCCCTGGCTTCTGTACTAGGGTGATCAGGCTCACTGTGCTCCTGCTGAGACCCGTAGTTTCCCTGGCTTCTGTACTAGGGTGATCAGGCTCACTGTGCTCCTGCTGAGACCCGTAGTTTCCCTGGCTTCTGTACTAGGGTGATCAGGCTCACTGTGCTCCTGCTGAGACCCGTAGTTTCCCTGGCTTCTGTACTAGGGTGATCAGGCTCACTGTGCTCCTGCTGAGACCCGTAGTTTCCCAGGCTTCTGTACTAGGGTGACAAGCTCACTGTGCTCCTGCTGAGACCCGTAGTTTCCCAGGCTTCTGTACTAGGGTGATCAGGCTCACTGTGCTCCTGCTGAGACCCGTAGTTTCCCAGGCTTCTGTACTAGGGTGATCAGGCTCACTGTGCTCCTGCTGAGACCCGTAGTTTCCCAGGCTTCTGTACTAGGGTGACAAGCTCAGTGTGCTCCTGCTGAGACCCGTAGTTTCCCAGGCTTCTGTACTAGGGTCATCAGGCTCACTGTGCTCCTGCTGAGACCCGTAGTTTCCCTGGCTTCTGTACTAGGGTGATCAGGCTCACTGTGCTCCTGCTGAGACCCGTAGTTTCCCTGGCTTCTGTACTAGGGTGATCAGGCTCACTGTGCTCCTGCTGAGACCCGTAGTTTCCCAGGCTTCTGTACTAGGGTGACAAGCTCACTGTGCTCCTGCTGAGACCCGTAGTTTCCCTGGCTTCTGTACTAGGGTGATCAGGCTCACTGTGCTCCTGCTGAGACCCGTAGTTTCCCTGGCTTCTGTACTAGGGTGATCAGGCTCACTGTGCTCCTGCTGAGACCCGTAGTTTCCCTGGCTTCTGTACTAGGGTGATCAGGCTCACTGTGCTCCTGCTGAGACCCGTAGTTTCCCTGGCTTCTGTACTAGGGTGATCAGGCTCACTGTGCTCCTGCTGAGACCCGTAGTTTCCCAGGCTTCTGTACTAGGGTGACAAGCTCACTGTGCTCCTGCTGAGACCCGTAGTTTCCCAGGCTTCTGTACTAGGGTGATCAGGCTCACTGTGCTCCTGCTGAGACCCGTAGTTTCCCAGGCTTCTGTACTAGGGTGATCAGGCTCACTGTGCTCCTGCTGAGACCCGTAGTTTCCCAGGCTTCTGTACTAGGGTGACAAGCTCAGTGTGCTCCTGCTGAGACCCGTAGTTTCCCAGGCTTCTGTACTAGGGTCATCAGGCTCACTGTGCTCCTGCTGAGACCCGTAGTTTCCCTGGCTTCTGTACTAGGGTGATCAGGCTCACTGTGCTCCTGCTGAGACCCGTAGTTTCCCTGGCTTCTGTACTAGGGTGATCAGGCTCACTGTGCTCCTGCTGAGACCCGTAGTTTCCCTGGCTTCTGTACTAGGGTGATCAGGCTCACTGTGCTCCTGCTGAGACCTGTAGTTTCCCAGGCTTCTGTACTAGGGTGATCAGGCTCACTGTGCTCCTGCTGATCTTACGGTACCCCTCACAAAACTATGTGCAAAGAAGCTTCCCCTCGCTGAGCTCATGCTGGGACTTTTAGTTCCTCAGCAGCTGCAAAGCCACAGATAACAGGCTATGTACGGGGATAATCAGACTGATTGTGCTGCTGCTGAGACTTGTAGTTCCTCATCACCCGTAAGCCACACGTTGAAAGCAGACCAATGTACCGGGGTGCTCAGGCTCACTGTGCTCCTGCTGAGACCCGTAGTTTCCCTGGCTTCTGTACTAGGGTGATCAGGCTCACTGTGCTCCTGCTGTGACTTCTAAGTCATCAGAGCCGTTACACCACAGGAGGAGAGCAGACCTAGGCATGGGAGTGACCAGACTCGCTGTACTCCTGCTGGGCCTTGTAGTTCCTCACTGACTACCTTCCTATATACAGGGGTGACCAGACTCGCTGTACTCCTGCTGGGCCTTGTAGTTCCTCACGTACAGACTACATCCCTATATACAGGGGTGATCATGCTCACTGCACTATTTATGGGCCTTGTAGTTAACCTGTCATTCTCCACACATACCCGGATGTTGAGGCTTACTGTACTCCTGCTGGGCCTTATAGTGCCTCACACACAGAATTCCTCCCTATATACAGGGGTGATCAGGCTCACTGCACTCCTGCTGAGCCTTGTAGTGCCTCACACACAGAATTCCTCCCTATATAGAGGGGTGATCAGGCTGACTGCACTCCTGCTGGGCCTTGTAGTTCCCCCGTCAGTCTCCACACATACCCGGATGTTGAGGCTCACTGTACTCCTGCTGGGCCTTGTAGTTCCTCCGTCACTCACAGACCACCTCCCTATATACAGGGGTGTTGAGGCTCCCTGCACTCCTGCTGGACCTTGTAGTCCCTCAGTCAGCCTCCCTATATATAGGGTTGCTCAGGCTCACTGCACTCTTGCTGGACCTTGTAGTCCCTCACTCATAGACCACCTCCCTATATACAGGGGTGATCAGACTCACTGCACTCCTGCTGGGCCTTGTAGTTCCCCCGTCAGCCTCCACACATACCCGGGTGTTGCGGCTCACTGCACTCCTGCTGGGCCTTGTAGTTCCTCAGACAGCCTCTATATACAGGGTTGCTCAGGCTCACTGCACTCCTGCTGAGCTTTGTAGTTCCTCACTCACAGACAGCCTCCCTATATAGAGGGTTGCTCAGACTCGCTGTACTCCTGCTGGGCCTTGTAGTGCCTCACTCACAGACCACCTTCCTATATACAGGGTTGCTCAGGCTCACTGCACTCCTGCTGGGCCTTGTAGTTCCCCCGTCAGCCTCCACACATACCCGGTTGCTCAGGCTCACTGCACTCCTGCTGGGCCTTGTAGTTCCCCCGTCAGCCTCCACACATACCCGGTTTCTCAGGCTCACTGCACCCCTGCTGGGCCTTGTAGTTCCTCACTCACAGACAGCCTCTCTATGTACTCAGGCTCACTGTAATCCTCCACAGGGGTGATCAGGCTTACTGTACTCCTGCTGGGCCTTGTAGTCCCTCACTCACAGACAGCCTCCCTATGTACTCAGGCTCACTGTAATCCTCCATAGAGAGGTCCGCGCAGTGCCCGCCCCCCCCGGTACTTACCTGACTTTTGTCTCCGCCCACCATCACCTACCTATCTCCCTCACTCACTTACCTCCTGAGTCTGTCTGAGGCTGCGGCCCCGGCCTCTTCTCGCCCAGCTCCTCATCCCACACACCCTGCAGCCCCGCTGGGCTCTATCACCTCCCAGACCGAGGCTCTGGCCGGATACAGGCCCGGGTGACGCCGCAGCGCTCTGCTAGCTCACCACCGGGGGGAGCCGGGAGCCAATAGCAGCGCCGCCTGGGAAACGTCGCCGGAGACGGGCGCCGCCATCTTGCTGGTCAGTCAGGCGCACCGCGGGGGTCGCCATTTCGTTGGTTAGATAAAACGACTAGACATAGATTTACTCATGTGGAGGACGGATTCGGATCTTTGTGAGGGCCGAGTACCTGTTATGAAAGCGGTCTTCTATTCCTTATCGTCAGTAAAAACTTCGTGTCTGAGTGACTTGCGTCAGCTCTGCTTCCCATACGCCACATTCAGCCTCAGATTGAGACAGCCAATAGCAGCGCCGCCTGACAAACGTCGCCGACACAGGGCGCCGCCATTACTTCGGCGTGACTTGTGCGCTCCACAGGCGCCATTTTTTTGGTTGGGTAACTATATTCAAGAAAGCGATCTAGGTTTCAAAAGTGGAGCACAGTGTAAGATCTCTGTGGTGACAGAATACCTGACGTCATAGTGACGTTCTATTTCTACTTCATCTCTATACAAACGTCAATTTCTCCGCCACGTCTCTTTCTACTCTCCATATTAAATCAACTTCTCACCAAAGACGGCGGTGAGTTGTATCGCCCGACCTTTTCACGTTCTTATATTATAAATAACAGAACAGCACAGGAAAGTCACGCTCTATACCTCTTCCAACATGGCGGAAACCTTCCATCCACCCTACCAGACGCAGTCAGCCAATCGCAGCTCGTCACAGGCGTGTCTAGGGCTAACGCTTCCGGTGACGTCACGGGAGAAACATGGCTGCGGGCTGCAGGTGGAGAAGTCTTCATCAGAGGGAGAGAGACTGAGCCTGGAGGGGCTGAGAGTGAGTCACGTGGGCGGAGTCATGTCATTAGGATTTACAATAACTTTATTTGTGCTCAGCAGAAGAAGACAAACTACACAAAGGAATTAGTAGGGAGTGAGGACATGGGAATGTTAGTTTATATCGAGTGTTCTGTCAAAAAGAGCATCCTGGCGGATAACGCCTCCGACGATCTGCGCATGCGCAGAACTCGGGGGTTAAGATAATGAAACAACAAATACTATTACATTTACATTATTTATAATATATTTTATGTATGATTCTAGCTCTACCATTATTATTATTTAAAAATTGTATATATAACTATTACTATTTTATATATATATATATAATATGAAAAAAAAAATCAATGGTAATAATAATACCATTATTGTTATGTATGTGTATAATAATATCTATTGTAATATATATATATATAAAATAGTAATAGCATTTATAGTCGTGGCTATCTTGAGTAAGCGCAGGTGATTCACGCACTTCCTGGAATCCATCTGCCCCTAGCTCAGCCATGCAGCCAGGAGGGTGTGCTTAGTTGAGAAAGTCCCTCCTCTCATGAAGACATATGACATAATTTTAGCCTAGGCCAGAAACCAGGAAGTAACTGAAGAAATGTAAAAAAGTAATAGGTAGATTCAGTAAGAGTTAGGCCGGCTTATCAGTAGATAAGCCGACCTAACTCAGAATCTACGCCGACTTATGTTTAAGCGTATGCTCAAACAGAGATACGCTTAAACATATCTAAGATACGACGGCTTGCGCCGTCCTATCTTAGATTGCAATATTTTGGATGGCCGCTAGGTGGCGCTTCCATTGCGGTCGGCGTAGAATATGTAAATGAGGAGATACGCCGATTCACGAACGTACGCCCGGCCGACGCAGTACATTTACGCCGTTTACGTTAGAGATAGGCCGCGTAAAGTTAGAGCTAGGCCCTATTGGAATAGTAATGTCAAGTATGGCCGCCGTTCCCGCGTCGACATTCGAATTTTGTACGTCGTTTGCGTAAGTCGTCCGTGAATCGGGATTTACGTCGTTTACGCCCACGTCAAAATCAATAGCCGCAATGCACACTGGGAAATGTAGGCGCCCGGCGCATGCGCAGTTCGCAAAAGACGTGAAAAACGTAAGGTCAAGCACAATTAGCATAAAACACGCCCCCCTAACACACATTTGAATTAGGCGCCCTTACGCCCGCCTGCTTTAGGCTACGCCACCGTAACATAGCAGGCAAGTACATTGAGAATCATGTACTTGCCTAGCTAACTTACGGCGGCGTAGCCTAAACACGCCAAGCTATGCCGCCGCAAGTTTAGGCTATTGTGTGTGAATCTACCTATAAGTAAATATAATCTGACTTCCTATCTATTTACTAATGCTAGCAGCATAAGGATTAAAAATAGTCCGTGTTGATTGGGGAGATGCACTGCATCTGTATATTTTATTGGATGCTCTACTGTTGTAGAGTCTATGTCAAGGATCCTCAAACTACGGCCCTCCAGCTGTTGCAGGACTACACATCCCATGAGGCATTGGAAATAAAAGAAATTTATTTCTTGCCTTTTTTTTTTTTTTTTTTTAGAAGTGAAAGATCCACCACCTGGCATGGAAACCTGTCCATTCTGCGGGAAGGCCTTCAAAAGGCTGAAGACCCATTTACCGCACTGTAAGGCAACTGAGCAGGCAAAGAAAAGTCCAAAAACAGGGAAGACGAAAGCTTTATTGGTGGAAGCAAAAGAGCAAAACTTAAAGAAGAAAATTTTGCAGAACCCGAAGGAGGCCAGTTCATTGGCATCAGCAGACCCCCTTCATGTAGCAGTCACACCGCCTCAAGCCTTGCCTGGAGGCTCCAAATTCTTGAAGGCCTCAGAGGACAACTGGACTTGGCCCGACCGCGGGGCAGATTTTAGAGGTGCCAAAGGGAAATCGAGAAGCGCTGGTGTCAAGTCAACTGTATATGAGAACGTTTCCAAGAAAGCTTTATTGGAGGAAGCCAAAGAGCAATGCATAAAAAATAAAGTTTTGCAGGACCCGAAGGTGGCCAGTTCATTGGCACCAACAGACCCCCTTCATGTAGCAGTCACACCACCTCAAACATCAGCTCTTCAAGCCTTGCCAGGAGGCCCCGAATTCTTGAAGGCCTCAGAAAACAACTGGACTTGGCCAAACCCTGAGGCAGATTTTAGAGGTGACATAGGGAAATCGAGAAGCGATGATGTCAAGTCAACTGTATATGAAGAAGTTTCCAAGAAAGATTTATTGGTGGAAGCAAAAGAGCAATGCTTAAAAAATAAAGTTTTGCAGAACCCAACGGTGGCCAGTTCATTGGCACCAACAGACCCCCCTCATGTAGCAGTCACACCACCTCAAACATCGGCTCTTCAAGCCTTGCCAGGAGGCTCCGAATTCTTGAAGGCCTCAGAGGACAACTGGACTTGGCCAAACTCCGAGGCAGATTTTAGAGGTGACATAGGGAAATCGAGAAGCGATGATGTCAAGTCAACTGTATTTGAAGAAGTTTCCAAGAAAGCTTTATTGGTGAAAGCCAAAGAGCAATACCTAAATAAGGAAGGAGATGACACAATGGAAACGACAAAAAAGGCACAGCTCAATAAAAAGAAACACAGTTGTCAAGAATCTTGTAAAACCCAACAATTTACGCATGAAGAAAATGAAAGTGAACATGTAAAGAAAGACATCAAAAATAATCATTTAGGTCACACTCATGGCAATGATCATTTAATTGATAAAGAAGAGAATAGATCTGATTATTGTCCCATAGAGGGTTCCACCACTCTGACCAGTTTATGGAGTCCGGAAGTGGCAACTTCAATAGTGCACACAGACCCACTTCCCGGAGCAGTCGCACCTTCTCAAATATCAGCTCTTCAAGTCTTGCAAGGAGGATCTGAATTCTTGAAGGCCTCAGAGAACAACTTTACTTGGCCAAACTACAAGGGAGATTTTAGAGGTGCCATAGAGAAAACGGCAAACATTGGCATTGAGTCACCTTTATATGAAGAAGTTTCTAAGAAAGCATCATTGGCGAATGCCAAAGAGAAATGCGTAAAAAATGAAGAAGACACCACCTTGACTTTGCCAAACCACAAGGGAAATTTTACAGGTTCCATACAGAAAACAGGAAGCCTTGGCATCAAGTTGCCTTTATACAAAGAAGTTTCCAAAGTCATGGAGGACAGAACGCGAGGAGAAGATCATTGCAGCTTTCAAAATGGTTTTAAAGGTTCTTTAAATGAGAGCCTTTTCCAGAAACCTGAGCTGCCTTCAACCATGGTTTTCTCCTCTCACAGACCTCATAGTGAGTTTCCAAGGCACGGTGATCATGTAAAATTACCGCATATATCTCACCAACTGCAGACTCATGAATCTGACGCATTAAAGAGCATGGAGAAGTCTTTAAAGGGCCAACTAGACCTGACCCCAGCCAACGAGACCAAGACTGCCCTGCCGGTCAGAGATCCGTTATCAAGAAATTGCTCTTTGGGTCTGCAGTGGTTTCCAGAACTGCACTCCAATTATATCCAGCTGAAAATTGTTCCTAAACAAATAGATTTAAAGAGTTCCAGAGGGAGAATGGGAAAGTCCATAGCTCCGGGACCATTTGACCCAGGTAATGTATTATTAGATTTACATAGTGGTAACAGCTTGTGCACCCTTTTACAATGCAACTCAACAGAACAATTACTATACAACTCAAGGCAAGGGGGTTAGGAGGGCCCCACTCATAGAAGCTTGCAATCTAAAAGGGAGCGGTGAGTGATACCATAGGCAATAACTATGTTTGAATGAGTTGATGGAGAAAGTAAAAGATCATTTATTAGGTGGGGATAGGCTTCTCTGAAGAAATTATTTTTCAGGGATCACCTAAAGGTGGACAGAGTAGGAGATAGCTGGACATATTGGGGTAGGAAGATCCAGAAGATGGGAGAGGCTCTGGAGAAGTCCTGGAAGGTAAGCACGGGAGGAGAAGACTAGAGAGCAGGAGGTCGTGAGAGGTGCTGGAGGATGGGAAAAATCAAAGCTACAGAGCAGGAGGACTTGAGAGGTGCAGGAAGAGGTGCAAAATCAAAACAAGAGGGCGGGAAGTTTTGGGAGGTGCTGGAGGTGGGGCAAAATAGAAGCTAGAGAGCAGGAAGTCTTGAGTGGTGCTGGAGCAGGGGAAAAAAATCAAAGAAAAAGAGCAGGAGGTATCGAGAGGTGCTAGAGAAGGGACAAAATCGAAGGAATAGAGCAGGAAGTCTTAAGAGAAGGCGTGAAATCAAAGCAAGAGAGCAGTAGGTCTTGAGAGGTGCTGGAGGAGGGGCAAAATCGAAGCTAGAGAGCAGGAAGTCTTAAGAGGTGCAGGAGGAGGGGAAAAAGCGAAGCAAGAAAACAGGAGGTTTTGAAAGGGGCTGGAGGAGGGGAAGAATCAAAGCTAGAGAGAAGGAAGTCTTGGGAGGAGGGGCAAAATCAAAGCAAGAGAGCAGAAGGTCTTGAGAGGTGCTGGAAGAAGGGAAAAATAAAAGCAAATGAGCAGGAAGCCAGGAGGAAGGGAACAATCGAGGCTAGGGAGCAGAAGGTCTTGAGAGGTGCTGGAGGAGGGGCAAAATATAAGCAAGAGAACAGGAAGTCTTGAGAGGTGCCGGAGGAGGGGAAAAATCAAGGCTAGAGAGCAAGAGGTCTTTAGAGATGTTGAAGGAGGGGAAAATAGAAGTTAGAGAGCAGGAAGCCTTGGTAGATGCTGGAGGAGGGGAAACAAATCGAAGCTAGAGAGCAGGAGGTCTTGGGAGGAGGGACACAATTGAGGCTAGAGAGCAGGAGGCCTGAAAAAGGTGCTGGAGGAGGGGCAAAATCAAAGCTAGAAAGCAGGAAGTCTTGAGAGGTCCCGAAGGAGGGGAGAAATTTAGGCTAGAGAGCAGGTCTAGAGGGGTGCTGGAGGAGGGACAAAAAAAAGAAAGAGAGCTGGAGGTATTGAGAGGTGCTAGAGGAGGGGCAAAATTAAAGCTAGAGAGCAGGAAGTCTTGGGAGGAGGGGCAAAATCTAACCAAGAGAGCAGGAGGTCTTGAGATGTGCTGGAGGAGGGGAAACATAGAAGCTAGAGAGCAGGAAGCCTTGAGAGGTCCGGGAGGAGAGGAAAGAAATAGAGTCTAGAGAGCCGGAGGTCTTGGGGGGGGGGGGGGGGACAAAATTGAGGCAAGAGAGCAGGAGGCCTGAAAAGGTGCAGGAGGAGAAATCAAAGCTAGAAAGCAGGAAGTCTTGAGAGGTCCCGGAGGAGGGGAAAATTTAGGCTAGAGAGCAGGAGGTCTAGAGAGGTGCTGGAGGAGGGGGGAAAAAAATTGAAGAAAGAGAGCTAGAGGTATTGAGAGGTGCTAGAGGAGGGGCAAATCTGAAGCTAGAGAGCAGGAAGTCTTGGGAGAAGGGACAAAATTGAAGCAAGAGAGCAGGAGGTCTTGAGAGGTGCTGGAGGAGGGGAAAAATAAAAGCTAGAGAGCAGGAAGCCTTGAGAATTCCCGGGAGGAGGGGAAAAAAATCGAGGCTAGAGAGCCAGAGAGGTGATGGAGGAGGGGAAAAATAGAAGTTAGAGAGCAGGAAGTTTTGGGAGGAGGGGCAAAATCAAAGCAAGAGAGCAGGAATTCTTGGGAGGAGGGCCAAAATCAAAGCAAGAGAGCCGGAAGTCTTGGGAGGAGGGGTAAATTCAAAGCAAGAGAGCAGGAGCCAGGAGGTCTTGAGAGGTGCTGGAGGAGGGGCAAAATCGAAGCAAGGGAGAAAGAGGTCTTGGGAGGCTGAAGTAAGTTCACACCAATCACTGTTCTTTATAAATGAGAACTGAGTTGTTTTACAGCACCGCTGTTTACAGCAACTTTCTTTATTCAGAGTCCTGTAGGCCTACACAGCGTCCGCCCATTCCGGAGGTCCCGCTGACGTCACGACGGCTGATGAATGTTAGGATCGGTGAGCTGCCTTCCTGGCTGGCACTCCAAAGACTCTCCATGAATACTATTCCTGAATTGGGGGTCAAAGGTGAGAAAACACACGGCACCCCAAATCCAAGTGAATCGCCTGATAACGAGACACAGAAATATACAGTATATATGTTTGTGTTGCCTTTCTCAGATTCTCCCTGACTTTCCATCTTGTGAAACTGTTGTCACCACCAGGTCTCTGCTGCCTTCCGCCGCTCGGCCTAGGTCTCCCGTCCCACCAGGAGATCCGAGCCACCAGCCGGCACGTCCGCTGACTGGCCGGGGACCTGAACAAAGCCGCATTCGGCTTTGATTGGGTCTCTGTAGAAACCCGGAAGCAATGACAGCAATAAAAATGATCATAATTTTTTTAAAGGGACAGTGTAAAAAAAAAATATATATATTTTTTTTAAAAGTGCCCCATCTCTCCGTGCTCACGCGCCAAAGAAACCGCAATTTTTTTTTAAAGCGTCACCTATAGAGATTTTTAAGTACCGTCGATTGACGCTATTCCACGAGTGTGTGCAATTATAAATCGTGACATGTTAGGTATCTATTTACTTGATGTAACATCATCTTTCACATTATACAAAAAAATTGAGCTTTACTGTTTTATTGGGCGCCAGGTCACAATTTCTTGTCGCAATTGCGACCGGGCGCCCAGATTTTGTCGAGCTCTGATATTTATAATGTGTGTGTGTTTGGGGCTATCAAATAAATTGAAAATGTCAGAAATAGGCCGGATCTTGTGGTTAATGTGTTTTTTTACTGTCTCTGGCAGCGTGGACTCGATACTACAACAAATACATCAATGTGAGGAAAGGAGGGATAGGAGGCCTGGCGATGCTGCTCACCGGCTACTGCGTCCTGAGCTACTCCTGGAACTATCACCGCATACGTAAGAACGCACTTTATTCAGAAAAACAGAGACAGTTTGAGACTGGAGATTTTAGTTGACTAAAACTAATAGAATTTGCTGCCAAAATTAACCGCTTCCCGACCGCCGCATGTAGATGTACGTCGGCAGAATGGCACGTACAGGCACATTGGCGTACATGTACGTCCCTGCCTTTCCGCGGGTCGGGGGTCCGTTCGGGACCCCCCCCCGCTACATGCGGCGGTCGGATTCCCACGGGGAGCGATCCGGGACGACGGCGCGGCTATTCGTTTATAGCCGCTCCGTCGCGATCGCTCCCCGGAGCTGAAGAACGGGGAGAGCCGTATGTAAACACAGCTTCCCCGTGCTTCACTGTGGCGGCTGCATCGATCGAGTGATCCCTTTTATAGGGAGACTCGATCGATGACATCAGTCCTACAGCCACACCCCCCTACTGTTGTAAACACACACTAGGTGAACCCTAACTCCTACAACGCCCCCTTGTGGTTAACTCCCAAACTGCAACTGTCATTTTCACAATAAACAATGCAATTTAAATGCATTTTTTGCTGTGAAAATGACAATTGTCCCAAAAATGTGTCAAAATTGGCCGAAGTGTCCGCCATAATGTCGCAGTCACGAAAAAAAACGCTGATCGCCGCCATTAGTAGTAAAAAAAAAATAATAATAATAAAAATGCAATAAAACTATCCCCTATTTTGTAAACGCTATACATTTTGCGCAAACCAACCGATAAACGATTATTGCGATTTTTTTTTTTACCAAAAATAGGTAGAAGAATACGCATCGGCCTAAACTGAGGAAAAAATATATGTTTTTGGGGGATATTTATTATAGCAAAAAGTAAAAAATATTGAATTTTTTTCAAAATTGTCGCTCTATTTTTGTTTATAGCGCAAAAAATAAAAACCGCAGAGGTGATCAAATACCACCAAAAGAAAGCTCTATTTGTGGGGAAAAAAAGGACGCCAATTTTGTTTGGGAGCCACGTCGCACGACCGCGCAATTGTCTGTTAAAGCGACGCAGTGCCGAATTGTAAAAACCCCTTGGGTCATTTAGCAGCATATTGGTCCGGTCCTTAAGTGGTTAACACAGGTGTACCGGCTTCCCCTATTTTCACTGCACACTGTGAGCTTCTCACCATGTGCATTAGAAGCTGCAACAAGTCAGATAGACCTCTGCTTTATTCCCAGGCTGGAGGACGTCTATCACTTATGACCAAAACTTTGTGAACGCTTGACCATCATACCTATATACTGTAAGCTTATAGATATTCTATTCCAAAACCACAGGGGCACCATCATGGGGGGGGGGGGGGGGGACAGAAAAGGGTCTTCATCAAACTGTTACCACAAGGCTGGAAGAGCACAATTGTCTACAATGTCTTTGTATGATGGAGTATTACCAGGACTCTTCACTGGAGACACCTGGGCCCAGATTCACGTAGGGCAACTTAGAGAGGCAAGTGCAGTATTCACAAAGCACTTGCGTCCTAAGTTACGGCGGCGTAGCGTAAATGGGCCGGCGTAAGCGCGCGTATTTCAAAGTAGGCAGGTCGTGTTGTATTTAAATTAAGCGTGACCCCATGTAGATGCATGGCCGAACGAACGGCGCATGCGCGCGCATGCTCAGTATCACGTCGAATTTACGCCCAAAGATACGCCGGCTCAATGCCTGTGACGTGAACGTAACCTACGCCCAGCCCCATTCACGTACGACTTACGTAAACGACGTAAAAAGATACGCTTGTTCCGACGTCCATACCTTGCATGGCCTGTGCCACCTAGAGAGCAGCTTTATCTTTACGTATGTCTTACGTAAACGGCGTAACTAATTGCGACGGGCGTACGTACGTTCGCGAATCGGCGTATCTACGGCATTTGCATATCCTAGGCGTAAATCCACGTACACGCCCCTTAGCGGCCAGCGTAAATATGCAGCTAAGATACGACGGCGTAGGAGACTTACGCCGGTCGTATCTTAGCAACAGATAAGCGTATCTCAGATTGAGAATACGCTTATAGATACGACGGCGCCGCATTCGGACTTACGCCGTCGTAAGTCTTTGCGAATCCGGGCCCTGAACTCCATCATTTTGGAGGGGTCATGTAGTAAATGTAATGGATGGCCAATTTGTATCTTTGCTAAAATTCCTCTGCACTTTCTTCTCTTTTTCAGGACAGGATCGCTGGAGGAAATACCACTAAGACTTTTCATCCAGTGTGTAAGGTCCAAACACTCCATATTGTCACCAGCAAGCCAAAAACCACAGCGAGGCCTGAGCTGTGTGGTGTGAGTTCCTTCCGGAGGTCCCGTTGACGGTCCAGATGTGACAGTTGAGCCTGGCGCTCCAGAGACTTTCAGTATTGAAACCTGATTTTTCATTGGCTGTTCCTCAAGTGCCTTTTTGTTTGTTTGAGTGTTTCCTCAATAATAGTTTTGCGGACTGCTGTTTGATGCTCAGTTATTTAATAAAAGTTATTTTTTCCTCAAAATGTTTTGTTTTATTTAAAGGGGAACTAAAAGGGTGAATACTTACTCATCCAACCGTCCCTTGCCAGCTTTTTCTTCTGAATGCTGGTCTTTGGGCCTCTTTATTGGACGGCAGGCGATGGTGTCACTGCTGTGCACGCAGAGTAGCTAGGCATCCCGGCACTCAGGGACTCACGCGGCACTGTAAGGTGAGCTGCACGTGCACAGCTCAGTTTACAGCATTGGAAAAGACAGCAAGCAGGCAGGGGCATTTTATTTTGAAGAAACAGTACATCCAACCTTACAGGGCAGGTCTCCATCCAAGACCTACAGAGCGGGTCTCCATCCAACCTTAGGGGGCGGATCTCCATCCAACCTTACAGAGCGGGTCTCCATCCAAGACCTACAGGGTGGGTCTCCATCCAACCTTACAGGGCAGGTCTCCATGGTGCCCTACAAGGCGGGCCTCCACCCAAGACCTACAGGGCGGGTCTCCACCCAAGACCTACAGGGCGGGTCTCCACCCAAGACCTACAGGGCGGGTCTCCATCCCACCCCTATAGGGCAGATCTCCACCCAACCCTACAGGGCAGGTCTCCACCCAACACTACAGGGCAGGTCTCCATGGTACCCCCTACAGGGCAGGTCTCCACCCAACCCTACAGGGCAGGTCTCCACCCAACTCTACAGGGCAGGTCTCCACCCAACCCTACAGGGCAGGTCTCCACCCAGCCCTACAGGGCAGGTCTCCACCCAACCCTAAAGGGCAGGTCTCCACCCAACACTACAGGGCAGGTCTCCACCCAACCCTACAGTGCATGTCTCCATGGTACCCCCTACAGGGCAGATCTCCACCCAACCCTACAGGGCAGGTCTCCATGGTCCCCTCTACAGGGCAGGTCTCCACCCAACACTACAGGGCAGGTCTCCACCCAACACTACAGGGCAGGTCTCCACCCAACACTACAGGGCAGGTCTCCACCCAACACTACAGGACAGGTCTCCACCCAACACTACAGGACAGGTCTCCATGGTACCCCCTACAGGGCAGGTCTCCACCCAACACTACAGGGCAGGTCTCCACCCAACCCTACAGGGCATGTCTCCACCCAACCCTACAGGGCAGGTCTCCACCCAGCCCTACAGGGCAGGTCTCCACCCAGCCCTACAGGGCAGGTCTCCACCCAACCCTACAGCGTACAGTGTACATGGTGACCTACAGGGCAGGTCGCAATAGAACCATAGAATGCATCTCTTCTGCAATAAAAGCCTGCCTGGTCAATGTTTCTTACAGTGGAACTTTTGTTGCACTTTAATTAGGGTTGGACCATACCGTTTTTTTTTTTTTTTACCGGTGATAACGATTACCACTAGGTTTCGATTAAGTACTCCCCGATACGGATACTTTTGCAGTGCGATTTGAGCCCATACAAAATTAATGGGCTCAAATCACACTGCAAAAAATGTAATGCGTTTTGAACAGGAATGCGGTGCGATTCCTGTCCGAATCCCCCATCTTTCGTGCGAGTCCAGGCTTGTCATAGTAAAAGGAGCGGTGCGGGAAACCTCCCTGCATGACGAGTTCCACCATCTCCCGGTCCCACTGTGGACATCAGTGGCTGCGGCTTGGGCTCCTCCTGCCTCCCCCCAAGCCATCCATTGTCCCCCCTCCCCATCTTCCCTGGTACCCCGCTGTACTAGATTGCCGATCCCCCCCGCTGCTTCACAGGTCCGGAGATTTGAAATCCCTGCGGCGGTCTCTCCTCTTCTTGCAGTGCTGACAGTATGGGTTAGACAGCTTCTGATTGGTCAGCAAGCCATTTAGACTGTACTGCAAGAGAGCCGCAGGGATTTCAAAACCTCGGACCCGTGAATCGGCTTTTACTGTCTGAAGGGGGGGGGGGGGGGTTTAAATTGGCAATCTGGTACAGCATTGGATAGCTGGAACCGCGGGAGGTGGAGATACACTAAAGTCCTGAGGAAGCGATTGTGCGAAATGCGTTGACCTCTTGGAACATTCAGCGAAGACACATTGGCTTATTAATATATGACGTATATTGTTCTATGTTTTAACAACCTTTTATTGTAATAAATTTGTAATAAAACTTTATTTTATTATAATTTATGTAGCCGTCCTTTCTCACAATAAGACACAAGACTTGAAATTCGTTGCAAATGTGTAATATTATTATTTATTTTGATAAATATATAGAATTTGGTGATCTGTGATTGGACGGTCCTTCCTCCTCCTCCTCCTCCTGGTTTTGGGGTTCAGACTGGAGAAGCGGGCTGCTTAGAAGAGATAATATACATACATAAGGGGTGCAGATTGGTTTCTGGTGTCCATACAGGTGCGACGCGTCTATGGATCTGTCCATTCCGGTGCTGCTACCTTTTTACCCCAAAAAGACGAGAGAAGTCCGGCAGCAAATGGTGGATTCGGAACTGGCGAATTCCGGGTTACCTCTTCACTTCCTTATCAGTAAGGCGTAACGACCTTTGAGGCACTTGTTGGCATAGTGACCTTTATCGCCACACTACAAAACCCAAAAGAAGACATAGTAAGGTAACAGGTCCTGTGCCCATTATGAGGGGTTCCCACCATCCCTGTGCCGAGTTCCCGGGTCTGTACACCCGCTGTGCCCATTATGAGGGGTTCCCATCATCCCTGTGCTGAGTTCCCGGGTCTGTACACCTGCTGTGCCCCATTATGAGGGGTTCCCACCATCTCTGTGCTGAGTTCCCGGGTCTGTACACCTGCTGTGCCCCATTATGAGGGGTTCCCACCATCCCTGTGCTGAGTTCCCGGGTCTGTACACCTGCTGTGCCCCATTATGAGGGGTTCCCACCATCCCTGTGCTGAGTTCCCGGGTCTGTACACCTGCTGTGCCCCATTATGAGGGGTTCCCACCATCTCTGTGCTGAGTTCCCGGGTCTGTACACCTGCTGTGCCCCATTATGAGGGGTTCCCACCATCCCTGTGCTGAGTTCCCGGGTCTGTACACCTGCTGTGCCCATTATGAGGAGTTCCCACCATCCCTGTGCTGAGTTCCCGGGTCTGTACACCCGCTGTGCCCATTATGAAGGGTTCCCACCATCCCTGTGCCAAGTTCCCGGGTCTGTACACTTGCTGTGCTCATTATGAGGGGTTCTCACCATCCCTGTGCCGAGTTCCCGGGTCTGTACACTTGCTGTGCCCGTTATGAGGGGTTCCCACCATCCCTGTGCCAAGTTCCCGGGTCTGTACACTTGCTGTGCTCATTATGAGGGGTTCCCACCATCCCTGTGCTGAGTTGCCGGGTCTGTACACCCGCTGTGCCCATTATGAGGGGTTCCCCCATCCCTGTGCTGAGTTCCCGGGTCTGTACACCTGTTGTGCCCGTTATGAGGGGTTCTCACCATCCCTGTGCCGAGTTCCTGGGTCTGTAC
>NC_053500.1:140649533-140652033 GCF_905171775.1 Rana temporaria | reverse complement strand
GAGTGAATGTGAATGGGAGTGACTTTATAATTATTAATCAGCTGCTGCGCCTGCAGGGCTCTGAGGAAAGGGTCAGGGTCTGCATCCCTTTAGACGTCTCTTTGGGAGAATCTCACCAAAAATGACATTTTTGTTGCAGGGGATACCCAAAATCTGACTTGTATCTTAGTGCAGACTTCTGGAAAAATCTGTGAGCCAATCACACAAGCAGGAAATTACATTCCTGGGGGGGGGGGGGGATGGGTTCTGTCATACCATCTGTGTACGGAGCGCCTCCAGGTGGCCATATTGTATTTCTGGGGGGCGCTCTGTATACCATCTGTGTAAAGAGCCCCTCCAGGTGGCCATATTGCATATCTGGGGGGGGCAATCTGTATACCATCTGTGTACAGAGCCCCTCCAGGTGGCCATATTGTGTTTCTGGGGGGCGCTATGTATACCATCTGTGTACAGAGCGCCTCCAGGTGGCCATATTGTGTTTCTGGGGGGGGGGGGGCGCTCTGTATACCATCTGTGTACGGAGCGCCTCCAAGTGGCCATATTGTATTTCTGGGGGGCGCACTGTATACCATCTGTGTACAGAGCGCCTCCAGGTGGCCATATTGTATTTCTGGGGGGCGCTCTGTATACCATCTGTGTACGGAGCGCCTCCAAGTGGCCATATTGTATTTCTGGGGGGCGCACTGTATACCATCTGTGTACAGAGCGCCTCCAGGTGGCCATATTGTATTTTTGGGGGGCGCTCTGTATACCATCTGTGTACAGAGCGCCTCCAGGCGGCCATATTGCATTTCTGGGGGGCGCTCTGTATATCATCTGTGTACAGAGCGCCTCCAGGCGGCCATATTGCATTTCTGGGGGGCGCTCTGTATATCATCTGTGTACAGAGCGTCTCCAGGTGGCCATATTGTATTTTTGGGGGGGCGCTATGTATACCATCTGTGTACAGAGCGCCTCCAGGTGGCCATATTGTGTTTCTGGGGGGGGGGGCGCTCTGTATACCATCTGTGTACGGAGCGCCTCCAAGTGGCCATATTGTATTTCTGGGGGGCGCACTGTATACCATCTGTGTACAGAGCGCCTCCAGGTGGCCATATTGTATTTCTGGGGGGCGCTCTGTATATCATCTGTGTACAGAGCGCCTCCAGGTGGCCATATTGTATTTTTGGGGGGCGCTCTGTATACCATCTGTGTACAGAGCGCCTCCAGGCGGCCATATTGCATTTCTGGGGGGCGCTCTGTATATCATCTGTGTACAGAGCGCCTCCAGGTGGCCATATTGTATTTTTGGGGGGCGCTCTGTATACCATCTGTGTACAGAGCGCCTCCAGGCGGCCATATTGTATTTCTGGGGGGCGCTCTGTATACCATTTTTGTACACAGAGCCTCCAAGTGGCCATATTATATTTCTGGGGGGCACTCTGTATACCATATGTGTACAGAGCGCCTCCAGGTGGCCATATTGTATTTCTGGGGGGCGCACTGTATACCATCTGTGTACAGAGCGCCTCCAGGCGGCCATATTGCATTTCTGGGGGGCGCTCTGTATATCATCTGTGTACAGAGCGCCTCCAGGTGGCCATATTGTATTTTTGGGGGGCGCTCTGTATACCATCTGTGTACAGAGCGCCTCCAGGCGGCCATATTGTATTTCTGGGGGGCGCTCTGTATACCATTTTTGTACACAGAGCCTCCAAGTGGCCATATTATATTTCTGGGGGGCACTCTGTATACCATATGTGTACAGAGCGCCTCCAGGTGGCCATATTGTATTTCTGGGGGCTTTTATATGCCCTAAAATCAGCACAAGAATAGCATTTCCACCATCTATTATCAACTACTATCCTGGAGATTAGATAGATAGATAGATAGATAGATAGATAGATAGATAGATAGATAGATAGATAGATAGATAGATGTTTAGTATCTCTTGTTGACAATAGATGGTGGAAATGTTATTCCTGTATATAGAATAATAAATACATATATACATTATCTCTATAGAAATACATGAGAGAATTTCTGGTTACAATGAAGCGTACATATTATACATTGTTACAAACCTTCGGATGGTCAGGACTGCAAAGAACCAAATCGGCTTTAGGGCTGTAAAAAAATAAAATGAAATATTAAACAGATTTGCATGTAATCTTTTTTATTTTTTACAGTCTGAATATTTGGCGTTTCATCTGCAAGATATTACCATAAAATGTAATAAAAATAATTTATAAAAATAAATAAAATAATGAAATTGTGATTGTAGGGGGGGGGGGGGTCTCTCCTGTGTTCTCTCCACAGTAGGGTGACCACGTGTCCTGGATTGCCCGGAAAAGTCCCACATTTTGCAGGTCTGTCCCGGGCAGTTTCATTCCAGGACATTACAGTGTCCCAGAATAAAACTGACACAGCCAACCCTCCGGGCCAATCTGATGCCCCCAAAAAAGGCCGCCACAGCACCGCTTTACTCACTGACAGTACTTGTCCTGGCCGGGAATGCCTG
>NC_053500.1:140641240-140649433 GCF_905171775.1 Rana temporaria | reverse complement strand
CCCTCATTTTTGATCAATGTCACCATCAGAGTTCCCTCTCTCTCTTACATCAATGTCCCCTCCCCCCCACGTCAGACCCCATCAGCCACCACTTTTCCATCAATGTCCCTATCAGTCACCCCTTGTACATCAATGTGCCTATCATAGTCCCCCGCCCCCCACTGCCTTAAAACACCAAGGGTCACCATCAGAGACGACCTCTTTCCTAACATCTCTGTCCCCATCGTATCCCCCCCCCTTATTTTTGATCAATGTCACCATCAGAGTTCCCTCTCTCTCTTCAATGTCCCCTCCCCCCCACATCAGACCCCATCAGCCACCACTTTTTCCATCAATGTCCCTATCAGCCCCCGCTCCATTACATCAATGTCCCCATCAGAGACCCCCCCCCCCTTACATTAATGCCCCCCACATCAAAGTCCCTATTAGTCACCCCTTTTACATCAAAGTCCCCATCATATCCCCCCCCCCCACTTTCTTACAACAGGGTCCCTATCAGAGTCCTCCCCTTTCCTTGCATCAGTCCCCCCTCCCACTTCCTTACAACAGCCCCCCCCCCATCAGAGATCTCCCCTTTCCTTGCATCAATCAGCCCCCTCCCTGTGACATCAATGTCCCCATCAGAACCTTCCCCTTTTTTTGATCCATGTCCCCATCAAAGACCCCCCTCCATTACATCAAAGTCCCTATCAGTCACCCCTTTTACATCAATGTCCCCGCCCCCCCCCCACTTCCTTACATCAGAATCCCCCCTCCCACTTCTTTACAACAGCCCCCCCCCCCATCAGAGACCTCCTCTTTCCTTGCATCAATCAGCCCCCTCCCTGTGACATCAATGTCCCCATCAGAGCCCCCCCTTTTTTGATCAATGTCATCATCAGAGTTCCTTCTCTCCCTTACATCAATGTCCCCGTCCCCCCCACTTCCTTACATCAGAAGCCCCCCTCCCACTTCCTTACAACAGCCCCCCCATCAGAGACCTCCCCTTTCCTTGCATCAATCAGCCCCTCCCTTTTTGATCAATGTCACCATCAGAGTTCCTTCTCTCCCTTACATCAATGTCCCCTCCCCCCACATCAAAGTCCCTATCGGAGCCCTCCCCCTTACATCAATGTCCCCATGCTCTACCTGGGTAAGAAATATATATGGTGACATCACTGGGTCTAATATAAGGTATAACCCCCCCCCCCCTGGGTGATCTCTGTACATTGCAAGGATTGTAACAAACTTTGAAGCAGATTCCTTCCTTTTATTCTGAATAAATTGCTGTTTGTCCCCCCCCCCCCTCCATATCCTGTGCAGATTGAGAACAAAGTCAACGGGTTTCATGCTGTATTAGCACTTAATAACTCCTATGGAATCATGATTAAGCACTGATAGAGTGAAATGCGTTGACTTTGTTCTCATTTCATTAGAATACAGCAACAAGGCACTGTAGGGAATAGGAACAAATCCATCGCGTTTTGTGCTGTCAGTGCTTAAAGTGATATTAAAGCTTTTTTTTTTTTTTTTTTATAACAAACCTGTTATACTTGCCTGCTCTATGTAATGGTTTTGAACAGAGCAGTCTAGAGATTCCTCTTCTCGGGTCCCACACCAGCTTTCCTGGTGGCTCCTCCCTCCTGCTGGGTGCCCCCACAGCAAGCGGCTTGCTGTGAGGGAATCCATGCTGGCGTGCCTCCGACCTGTGGCTGTGTGTCCAACCACACATGGAGCAGTGGCTCAGCCCTGCCCCCTCCGTTTCCTGATTGGCTCACTGGCTGTGATTGACAGTGGAAACCAATGGCTGCCAAAAGCCAAATCGGGAGTGCGAGTCCCCGGAGAGGCAAGGCTCTGGTGGACATCGCTGGACAGAGGGGGCTCAGGTAAGCATTGGGGGGGGCTGCTGCACACAGGTTTTTTACCTTCATGCATAAAATTCACCTTCTGCCTTTACAACCACTTTAATTATGACTCCATAGGACTCCTGATTAAATGCTGATCTAGAGCGAAATGTGTTGACTTTGTTCTCATTCCCCCACAGCGCCTTGTTGCTGTATTTTGTTGGAATAAGAACAAAGTCAGTGGCCCAGATTCAGGTAGATCCGCGCAATATTTGCGTGGGCAAAGGGCAACGATTTTTGCTCTGCGCCCACGCAAATATTTCGATTTGCCCGCGATTCACGGAGCAGTAGCTCCGTAAATTGCGTGAGCGCTATGCTAATTAGCCCGGCGTAAGGGCGCCTAATGTAAATGATCCCGCCGGGGGCGGGAATCATTTAAATTAGGCGCGCTCCCGCGCCGAGCGAACAGCGCATGCTCCGTCGGGAAACTTTCCCGACGTGCATTGCGGCAAATGACGTCGCAAGGACGTCATTTGCTTCTAAGTGAACGTGAATGGCGTCCAGCGCCATTCACGAATCACTTACGTAAACGACGTGAAATTTAAATTTCACGAGCGGGAAGGGCGGCTATACTTTAGCATTGGCTGCCCCTGCTATTAGCAGGAGCAACCTTGCGCTAAAGTCGCCGTACGGAAACTCCGTACCTTGCGTGTGCAGGGCCCGCGCAACTTTTGTGAATCGGTGGTAGTATGCAATTTGCATACTATACGCCGATCACAATGGCCGCGCCCCCTAGCGGACAACGCAAGAATGCAGCCTGAGATATGAAGGCATAAGGAGGCTTATGTCTGTCATATCCTAGGCTGCAGTCCGCGTAGCGATGTTCCTGAATCAGGGGCATTCGCTACGCGGGAGCAAAACAGCTATTGCGCCGCGCAACCTATGGTTCTTGAATCTGGGCCAATGTGTTTTGCGCTGTATTAGTGCTAAATCACACTCCATAGGACTCATGATTAAGTGCTGTTACAGAGCGAAACCTGTTGAATTTTTTTTGCCTGACAAGGGACTCTTATGACAGAATCGATGGGTAAAAGCTTCAGATGAGATGATGGTGATGGGGTTTAGATCTGCTCAGATATAACTGGGTGTGGTGCACAGAAAACGACAGAATGCATAGTGTCACTTTTATTTTACTCCAAGCACCATAAATAATACAAAAAAAAATAACCTCCTTGTACACAAGAAGTTTTTTTTTTTTACTTGTTTAGGGATAAGTTCCTCTAAAGATTAGTATCATTCCCACAGGAAAAATGTCATCTCTGCTAAAGGAGTTGGTATGGTACACTTCACTGGCAAAGGTTAATAAATAGCAAAGAATTCTAGGGGGTGACATCACACGGAACATGTGACTAGTGTTGTAGAACCTTCCCAAAAGCGGTCCTATTAAATTCCCAAACGTCGGCGCTCTTCTGACGTTCCCATCCGTTGCCACGCGGCTGCATTTGGTGGTTTAAAAAAACAAACAAAAAAAAAAAAGTCACAGCCCCCTCTATAGTAAAACTGATTGTCTATATACATGCGTGTCACACGTGGACGGGAGTCCCACCACGTCAATGTGACTTCCAGTCGCCGGAACACCGTTTATTGGAAAATAAAGTTCCAAAAATATACTTTACAGGCACAACAGCTGAACAGGAGCTCCGGTTTCAAACCTGACATCATAAAAGGCTTCTATAGCAATTTTTCAAAAAAGGAGGTTGGGGGTTTCGAGGAAAGGTGGAACATACAAAAACATGGGTAGAAAAAACAACCAAAAATGTGGGTAGAAACAGCAAAAACTGGAAGTTTTGGATAAAAAAAAAAAAAAAAAAATAGGCAGCCACAGAAGTACATTTCGGGTAAACAAAGAAGCTGTAGTGATAAATTTCCATAGTTTTTTTATTTTTTGGATCCTTTAAACGGACATAAAAACGTCTCGTGTAGCATTTTCCTATTTTGCATGTAGATGTTTTCCTTCTGACTCTTCGTAGTGTTTCAGGAAAGTTTCCCATCGTGTTTGGGTGGCTCTGGCTAGTGATCCACATTGGTCAAACCTTGGCCTCTTTTGAGCCTTCGAAGTAGGCGCTCTACCTTTCGAAAATGTTGGGTGTTATTGCTATCGCTTTGTACGATGCCTACAGAACTCCAAAATGGCTTCTGTAGACCTCCCAGATAATGGGGACAATTCCTGGAACAATCCCAATGTCCTGAGCGCAAATCAAAGCGGGAATAAGCCAGTCTGACCTTCTCTTGGTTAGCTTGTCAACTGTGTTAAAACTAAAGTCACTAGTTCCTACACCCTTATTTCATCCTCCTCCTCGTCCACAAAGGAGAAGTCTCTTCCTTTTCTTGGTTTCTCCTCTGGGATTCCTGAGGAACCTCTGGAAACCGAATGGTATTCTTTGGTTGGCTGAATTTTGTTGTTTCTGCTGGATGTAGGAAGGCTGCCATGTTCGGCTTTTGTTGAGGGACCTGTTGGCTTAGAAGGCATAGAATGTTTGATGTTGTTGGCACCATTTCCATCCGGTTTGTCAAGACTTAGGTCAAACTCCTGCTCCCACGGATCCTTGTCCATGATGCTCAATATATCGCCCAACATGGATGGGCCCAAGTCGATATGAAACGACATGATGGACTCGGCGTGTTTCATGCCGTAGGTGCTTTTGGGAGCCGTCTCCGGCAAGTCCGTTAGATCTCCAAACTCTTTCTCTGCTAAATACGGGTCTTTAATAAATGCCGAGCTACGAGCAGATGCCCCGTTCATGTGTTGCGGCTCTTCGGGAACCTTCTTTACTGGGCTGGAAGACAAACTTTTCGGCATCTTTTTGCTTGCGTTTTTTTCTGCTTCTTTTTCGGTCAGCTGAGGCAAAGAAACGGCGTTCTTCACAAACAAGGCGGAGTCCCTGAGCGACCCTAGCATGTCCCTGCGGTCACCTCTCGTCACTGAAAGGGAGCGCTTGCTGCTGCGAAAGGTTCGGGACAATAGCCCCTGCTTGGAAGTCGATTCTTCAGGTTCTTGCTGATCCTCTGGTTTGCTCAGGAAAGATGTGTCTCCGAAGGCATCTCCAGCCCTGCCTATGTGCATGGTGTGCCGGAAATCCCCTAAGGGGGCGCTTATCATTTCTGCCGTGAGATCAGCCCGGGAGCGCCTTTTGGATGCATTGGAGTTAGCTACCAGCGGCTTTAGAATCGGCATCTTGGCAGTCTATGCAATAAATCCCTGTTGTTTTGGTAGTTCAGTAATCCCAGTCGATTTGTTTATAATGTTAAACGGAGATTTTCTCAGGCGAACCCTCTGTAGAAGTCCAAGGAAGCCAATACCTGAATATTGTTGAGACAAGTCCACCGCTAATCTCAGCTGTCCGTTAGAACCTGGAAAACAAACAAAAGAAAGAATGTCAAGTTCTAAAGCATAACTTGGTACATACGTCCTCAAACTTTTAACACCAAGGGCTAGTTTACTGTCCTTCAGACTTTAGAGGAGACAAATTGTGGCCGGTAGGGGTAGAGAATAGAATGTCTTCGGGCCCAGCATTACTGGCAATAAACATAGCCTTAGGCTCCATGGTCAGGAGGAGGAGGAATAGTGCCCCATCATTTGGTATTATTGGTGTCGTGGATATGCAATAAAGTCTGGCAGCTTACCTGATCTCCATGTGTTCATTAGAGGCCTGACCCTCCTTCTGATTGTCTGTCTTTTATCACCTTCCTCCCTGTATGGCTCCACCCTAGGCCATCCCAGGAAGCCTATATTAACCACTTGCACCGCTAGTCTGCTTTGCTGTTCAACCGTGTTGTTTGCTTTAGTTCTTGTCTGCAGTGTGCTACGATTATCTTCCTGTGTACCGTTTTTGGCTCGTCCCTGACTTCTCCTGTTTGCCTGTGATCCTGACCTTTTGCCTGTCCCTCGGTTACCCTTGTCTGCCTGTTGCCCTGACCTCGGCTTACCCATCACTATCGCTTGTCCTGGTTGCTGCTTCCCCACTCTCCCTGCGGAGCGTGACCTTGGGGAGCCCAGGGGTCGCGACCTGGATCCAGCTGCGGCGAAGGCCATCCTCACCACCAGAGGCTGGTGAACACAAAGCTGGGTCTTAGACTCCGCTCCCAGGGGAATCTTGGCCTCACGCTTCCTCTCTGATCGCAGCAGTCGGCCATAGGGTTCACTACCCTGTGGTGCATCCCTGACCCCAACGGGGTGCACTTGTCATCTGGCCACAGGTGACCTGACAATTGGGAGGAATAGTGCCCCACCATTGGTATCATTGAGAGGAATAGTGCCCCACCATTTGGTATTAGTGGGAGGATTGTTGCCCCAACAGCGGAACAAAGTCAAGCAAAGTGCCAGAGCTTGGAGACCACTGACTACATTGAATATTGATGGGCAAAGAGTCAAAATACCTACTTTTATTTACTGTTGCATCAGAACTTGTGAGGACACTATGGTGAGTACACCGGTCACAAAATAAACATGGAGGCTGCCACTGCAGACCTACTTCCTGACTATCGCGCTGACCAACTGGTTCAACATTTTCTGAGACTCTAACCCAGAAAAAGTATGAAAACCAAAAAGTCGGAGGTCCCAATCTACATAGTCTTCTCGGTAGTGTTTCAAAGTACTTATGAGGGTCAGGCCAGGAGGAATGGTCGGCAATTGCGGCCTTCCTGTTGGCCCTGATGGGTTTCCCTTTGTTGCAATAAAAGGCTGGTAATACTTACCCTCTCCGGTAGTCGGCGAGTCTTTTAATTTTCTGTGTTCAACAAGTGCCAAGGCAGCTGAAGAATATTCAGCATCTGACATATTTCCAAGCGTGTCAGATGGCTGTCCCCTATGTCACGGCGTGTTATGTGGTGTCGTAGCGGGACAGGCATCTGATGAAGGTATGTTAGAATGGTGAAGATTCTTGGCGCTCTTAACTCATGAACAGCGGGAAGGGAGGACTTGCCACTCGCAAGGGGAAAGAAAATATGAGAAGCTTCCAATGCACCCTGATAGTTGTGTTTTGCTTCTCGTTCTTGCAGCAGATCAGTGGCGTTGTGCATAAACGACTAGATAAAATGTGCTTTTCTTTGATCTAACTCCATATGCACGGTCCTGGGTTGAAGTCCATCTACAAAAGGTTTATCAGCCAGGAATATGGACTGCCGGAATCGTTGACAACTTCAGTAGAAAGGGGTCTATACTTGGGAGTAATGCTGGCATGGCTGGTCTGTACTGGGGGGGGGGGGGTTGTGAAAAGGATTTAGGGCTGTTGGGGGAGAATTTGTTCTATGGGGGTTAATTTTTTGGCTGTGTTCTCTAGAATGGCGTATGTGTTATGCAACTCCCTAACCCCTGCACTCTGTGTTACCGACTCCTGGCCCCTGCATTCTTTGTGCAATAGACTCCTGAGCCCTGCAGTCTCTGCTTTACATGCTCCTGAACCTTGTGTTACCCACTGCATTCTGTGTGTTACGCATCCCTGCGCTCTATGTGTTGCATACTTCTGAGCCCTGCACTCTCATGGGACAAGACTGGGTAATACAGAGTGCGTGGCTCAGGAGTGCAAGAGTTAGGGATGGGTAATGCGCAGGGGCTCTGTAGTGGGGAGAGCGCGGGGGCTCTGTAGTGGGGAGCGTGGGGGCTCTGTAGCGGGCAGTGTGGGGAGAGCACATGGGCTCTGTAGTGGGCAACACAGGAAGAGCGCAGGGGCTCTGTAGTGGGCAGCGTGGGGGCTCTGTAGTGGTCAGGGCAGGGGCTCTGTAGTGGGGAGCACGGGGGGAAAGAGCAGGGGCTCTGTAGTGGGCATCACAGGGAGAGCGCAGGGGCTCTGTAGTGGGCAGCGAGGGGGCTCTGTAGTGGGCAGCGCAGGGAGAGCGCCGGGCTCAGGAGTAGGTAACACAGGAAGAGTTACACAGCATTGCAAGCATTGGTGGCACAACAAAACGTTATACAGTCTATAAATATTCGGTAAGCAGAATGGTTTCTGTAGGAGGGTTTCACCGAGGGGCGGACTGACAACTCATGGGGCTCACGGGCAATGGGAGATTATGGGGCCCCCAGGCAATAGATTATGGGGGCCACACAATATACACACACACACACTCACACAGAATACACACATACACACATTGAAAAGGTACTGGAGAGGCGGGGGGCGTTATAATCTTGGGATTTTTTTTAAAACACAGATTTTTACATACTGTCCCTGGTTTTACTGAGGCTGTCAACCCTGACGGGGGGGTCCCCTAGTGGTATGGGGCCCTCGGGCAGTGCCCGAATGGTCAGTCGGCCCCTGGTTTCACCTGTTTGGACGTTTTGCTTAGAGTAGCATGTACATGTAGAAGACTTCTG